>NC_056732.1:718443033-718690621 GCF_019279795.1 Protopterus annectens | reverse complement strand
TGGAACCAATTTTTTTTTAAAAAAGGATTTTTAATTTTGATTCCCTGCAGGCAACTTCTGTCTTTGTGAAACAGGAAAAACATGTTAATGCATTGGTAGTGCTGTTTTATGGAAGAGAATTAAAAGGCAATATACATGCATTCTGATGCAGTGGTTTATTTGTATTAGTTTTAGGAGTCTCATTTATGCTTGTTTCTCCATACATATTCTGCACAATGCTGTGTGCAGGACTAATGAATAATGTAGATATTTGTTCAGCAAGTTACAGATTTCTGTATTAAGCATCAAAGAAAATGTTTACTTCATCAGGATGGATACAGATGGAGAAAAGCAAAGTGAAATCCATTCAGCTCTTCAAATGGACAGTTTGTTGCAGCCTTAGCATATGTTACCATGACGGACATATTACACTCTGTCATAATTCTTTCTCTGTCTCTCTCTCACTTGATTCAATGCTGCATTCTCTCACCAATGGGAGTCAGCTTTCATCACTTATAAATGTTTATTTCCTTGTCTTCCTTTCTAGGAATTACACACTGAGATTTATGCCCATCCCTATAAATGATGCATCTCAAGCTTTGAAAACAAATCCAGAAAAAACAGAAGAAGCATTGCAAAAAGTAGGTTTAATTATTGTTTTCTGTACTAACCAAATGGGTGAAATATTTTTTTTCAGGCAGGGACTCTCCATTGGCTACAAAATATGGAATCTTCTGACTCCTTTGGTACATTGTATATTGAATGTTAAGTGTTGTCATCTCCACATGGCTTTTATTTTTTTTTTAAGCAGTACATCGTACAGCATGAATGCATATGTTGATTTATATCACGTACACAGCTGTAAAGCCCGTTTTAAATACCTGAGTTTTCATTATTTTTCTTCCATGAACTTGTCTGAGAAGACTGCCAGTCACTGCAATCACTTTTCTCAGGATGGGTTTCTGCTTTCCGTTTCTGGAAACAGATGTACGTTGTGTTAATATCTGCATTAGATCTTTCTCTGTGGTACTTCTTAGGACATCTTGCTGCGTATCAGTTTTCTATTATGTCATTGCTCTAAAGTATCTATGAGCTGAATACGAGTCTCTCTCTTTTTTTATCCCGTACTCTGTTTATTTTTATTTCATGTATGCGTGGAACCTTTAAATTGTCCCAGTATTTAGTATAGCAGTAATCAACACTTGGCTGTGGTATATTGAAGAGTTACCCGTGGTTGGTGTGGTTTAGTCACAAAGGCAAAGTGCAAGTGATTAAACCAAGGAATCCGTGGGTAAATCTTTAATATATCATACCCAGGAGTTGATTATTATTATTATACAATTACGTTATTTAAGAAACAAATTGCTTACTTTTCTTAAATAATGTCTTTGTATAATGGCGCTGTGGTGTTCTTCCGTGTTGTTTCTGGATTCTGCCCTTTGACGATGTACTGTGCATGCATAATGGGACTTGCGTTCCCAGGCTTACACAGTACATCACTGCTTTAGCAAGCAAGCAACGGAGAACTGACAGTCTCTGTTGCTATTTGTTTTGAAAGAAAAACTGTAACCTTTCAACAGTTTAGAGGTACGAGAGAAACAGGAAAATACAAGGAGGATCAGGTATGTTTTAGTTTGCAGAATGAACCTGATTTTCCTTGTATTTTCTCTACTCTCATACCTACCTCTAGATCTTTTATTTGAAAAAATGTGGACAAAGTGTAAATAAAGGGAGAATAAGTGTGCATTGTCTGAAAGAAAGAAAGTCTGAAACTGAAATGCCTGTCATTATTTAGTGACTTCATTCCTCAGTGATTTTTCGGAAAACTGCAAATTTTATGAATAACTAAGTCACTAAATAATGACCCGCTTTTTAGTTTCAGACTCTTTCCATCAGTCTAATGCTGGTCTAAGAGAGACAGCAATTTAAACAAAAAAATCTGGCCTCTCAATAATACTTTAGCAAACCGGTCTTTTGCTGTTGGTATATGCTCAATTTACAACAGGCTTGCTGATTGGGCTGACCAGTCAGCATGCTCATTCTTGAATATTATGGCCACTCATTGTATAATATAAAAGTACAAATCACATCAAGATGAAAACACTCTGAATATCCCTCTAGTAGGTGCAATTCTGCAGTGGAAATAACTGCAACAGATCTTGACTGAATCTCTTTCATTGGTGTACCCAGGTGTTGGATGATATTTCACATTATATTTAAATAATAAAGGGTTTTTATTATTTAGTCTGTTTTAAGAATTCTGACTGTTGAAATCAGCTGTTGCAGTTTAATCTTTTGCATTTTGTGTTATTTTAATACTTTTGTGTAACTTTTAGTTTACTTTGTCGAACATGTTTTCCTGTCACTCACACTATGATTATAAAATCTGTATCTGTAATCCCGAAGCACAAGTGTTTTCAAGGGTGATTTCTGCCAACATTGTAATTCATGTAGCCAGTGGGTAAGTATATCCCTTGAAGTTTTGCTGTGTCAACAGGTGGTCTTCATTGACCCAAGTATCCATATATTTGGGTTAAGAAATTTGAACCCTGTCCCCTCAGCATACACACAGTTTCTTAGTAGAGTGTTAGCCCTCTGCTCCACCAATAGACAGCAAAGTTAATTGAATAATATAGAGTGGGATTAGAACCCACAGCCTTCTTATTTTCCAGCACCAGAGTTGTGTGTGCTACCTGTTGATCCACTGATGCTGCCCAAAGAAAGGTAAGTCTCAAATAATTTGAACCCATGCCTTTTCTAGTGATATTTTTTATACCAGTACATTAGTTGGGGGAGCCACAGAATGAGGATTGTTAGAAGCATTCTGCTACAATACACAGATAAGTTGCCCCCTAGCCTCTGCCAAGATGCTATAGTAGCTTTCTGGCAATGAGACACACAGTTTTAGTCTGAGGAACAACTGACACAATCTCACAACTGCTTTATGAAACAGGAGAATGCTTTGATTACTGTTGTAAAAGCTTCCTTTACAGTGCTTCAGTTAGTTCCTGCCCGTAAGTCTCTGATCCTGCCTCCCTTTCCCCTTCAGTGTAGGAACTATCAGTATTGCTGTATTGACAGAGGTCTGCCTGGGAGGATTTTCATTGAATGCCCATCAGTGAAAAGCCTCTGTGGGTATGGCATCAGCCAGGAGAATGTCATGTTTTCTTTTCTTTCTGTGGTGTAATGCCACTGACAAAACCTTTCAGGTCAATCCTGCAATGTGTAATCTCCATTGCATGTCAAAGAGCCCTTGGCTTCATGCTTTCTATAAACTTTTACCCAAGTTTGTGCCCATATCTCACAGGTATTCATTCTTTTAGGGACTGCAGATATTGTCCTTTTTTATTCTACAAGTGGTTGATAAATTTCTTCTGATAGTCTGCTATCACCTGGCATATCTGCTCATCCATATTTCCCAGGGCTACGAAGTGATATTTTTTGTAACAAAAATGTATTGAACAGAAAACAAACTTTACAAAAACCGACAACATGAGAACCACTTTACATAAGTATATACAGTCCAAAACAATTTATAACATACCGCAAGACAGTTCACCAAGTCGCAATTCAAAAACCTATTCACCTTCCTTATTACAGTTGAGGAAAACTAATGAAACAAAAATAAAATGTTTATCAGTAACCAAGTGAAATAGACATTATTGAATTGTGACATTTCACAGTTTATCTACCTGAATAATGTCCATATTAAATATTCACTCTTTCTATTTCCCCACCCAAATACATCTGTACCCTTATTTTTGTTGTCCTTACAAACAACAGAAGAGAAGGAGCGTAAACCTGACAATTGTGGTTGACCATTGAATTTCCTAAATGATCTCCTGGATTCTGATCAGTCATCTTGATAGAACAATACATTATCAAGCCATGAACGTAGTCACTTTCCCTTCTTGCTCATTCACTGTCATTATCCTTTCTTTTTAGTAACGCAGTCCATATAATTCAAGCCATTTAGTGTACATAACCAACGCATCACATAATATAAGTATGACACCTAGTCCTGAAGCATACCCCTGTTATAACAAAACATAACACTCATCCTGAAACGCGTTGCTTTATACTGGACCAGTCAAAATTTGACCATAGAAAATTCTCTTTATAATTAGTGCTTCAATTCTGAAGATTGTCCAATGCAAAATAAAATAGAAAAAAGGGAAAAATATAACTTATAAACAATTAAAAATGATAAAATATTACTAAACCAGTCACTGGCAGCCCTGCCTGAAATTATTGCTGAAAATATAGGAGAGAAAAAAGTAAAATGTAGTCATCACCTTTGTATTATGCATATCCAGCCATTCAGTTCCACTTCATCAAATAACAGTCAGAACATCTTCAACTAACAAATCGGTAGTAGTTAATTTTGTATCAAAAATTCACTAAGCAAAAAGCTGTAATATTAAATATTGGGTGTGGTGGCCATGTGTCCCAGTCTGTGTGGGACAGTCCTGTTTGTGTATTCTGTGTCCTGCAGCATCCATGTGTGAAGCATTATATGTCTAAGCTTTTACTTATAGACAGGCACTGCTATGATCAGGATAGAGGAAAGTACTGTGCAGCCTGACAGTGCAGCACAGAAGTGTCAAGCAGCTTACTAACCTATACTAGACCTTACATAGTAATGTACAAATTAACTTTTCAGCTGGTGCATTGTGAATATTGGGATACTTAAATTGCCTTCCAGTGCAATGTTGTGGTCTGACAACATGCTTAGGAGTAATTCATAAAAATGCTTCACTGAATAGGCATGAGGAAAGCCTAGAGGTCATTATCGTAATATGGTAGTAAGGGGATCTAGTGCTGTGCTTACTCCCACAAAACAACCTAGAATAGAGCCTTGTGGCAGACCTCTGTTTGTGGTACCTGAAGGACAATAGTTCTGAGCATTTAACCAGAAATGTTACTGAACCACTGCAGCACATTTGGAGAGAGATTTTATTATATGTTTTAAAGTTAATATTTTGATAATCTGTCTGCCTGAAAAAACAGGGGGCAGATGTTTTGTTAGGATTCTGATATGTCAGTGTCTTACATTGTGCCAAGTTAATTTATTTTGCAGTTTACTTATTAAGTATTAAATACCAAGAAGCAAGTGCAGCACAGTAAGTGGAGTTAGAGGCATTAACCTTGGATATGACCTAGGTGACTCAAGTCAGATTAGTGACTCGTGCTCGAGGAGAGGAGTAATGAGGCCTCACCTGCTCCTTTCTCTTCTTGGAGGAGGAGAGGGTATCATGCTACAAGGGATGGATCTGTCAGTATAGCCTGCAAGTTAATACCTCTTTTCATAGCTATGATAACAGGTTAGCCCATTACCTCCCCATGTGCCCTTTTCTCCCGTTTAAGACGGGGAA
The DNA here is from genome assembly GCF_019279795.1 of Protopterus annectens. Classification (NCBI taxonomy): domain Eukaryota; kingdom Metazoa; phylum Chordata; order Ceratodontiformes; family Protopteridae; genus Protopterus; species Protopterus annectens. The sequence continues at coordinate 718,685,267 of NC_056732.1, read as the reverse complement.
CTGTTTACGTTAGCTGGAGAGTTGAGCCAGCTTGCAATGTATACAAATGCATATGGAGTAGAATGGTAGCAGGACTCATGAGGATAATGTGCCACACCACGAGAGCCCCCCAACTCAGCCATGTATAACAAGGGATTGTTGTTCATATTTTCATTTGCAGAGCTGAATACCTACATTGTATCATTTTATTCTATGGCTAGATTTATCTCTGGTGAGATCTTTTTAACTATATGAAGCTGATTTTTCTAAATAGTGATACATCCTTGGTGGTGGAGTTGGGTTGCTCTGTGTAACATTTTAGCCTGAACTGCCTCTTTCATACATACACACGAACCACCTTATTCTAATGTACAGTAGACTCCCTCATATCCAGCCTCTCTCTAACCAGCCTTCAAATTTTTGCAGTAGTCCTTGCAAAAGACAACAGAGAAGAACAAGACTTCCACGTCTTCTGGGATCGATAATGACAGACATTTGTGTTTTAGAATTCATATTCATTAGAAAAATGCGCAACTAATACAAATCGTGTTATTCTAGCTGATTTATGACCTATAAATACTGTTTTATATACTTTTTCTGATTAGACAGCCATTTGTTTATCCAGCCTAAGGTCCGGTCCCAGCAAGACCGGATAAGAAGGTGTCTACTGTAATGTTGTTCTTTTTAGGAATATTTTTGACATTATACTGTTCTTGTTGATAATCCCAAATATTCATCTCATTTATTTATTCCTTTTGGGAGACTGGTTAGACAGGTATGTAAAAAAAGGCTGTAAGTTATTAGTTTAACTTAACCCCAGCAGGAGAAAGGTACACAACCTAGATTTTTGTCTAATTCAGTTGCTAGTTGGATAAACCTACTAAATACAAATATCTTGTTACAAGGTTACTCATGGAGCACTGACCAAATAAGTCTGTTCTTAGAGTTGCATAGTATGCAGCAGGAAACTGAGGAAATCATCTGTAAATCCTCAGAATGAAGCTTATTAGCAGGTGCAGCCAGGGACTTGTCTGTGACATTGCCATGCATTCGTTTTTGAGAAACCATAGTAATATTTTGGTTGTGTAAATGTAGAAAGTGTATAGATTTTCATTTAAATTTCTCAGAAAGTTTGAGTAGCATCTGGCATTAATGTCACTTGAAGGCTTACTATAAGCAGAGACCCTACTTCACAAGTATGTGTTCTGTCTATATGGGTATACAGTTTAAAATTTAATGTGGCAAACAACACCAAGGGTTTGTAGTGGAAGGTTGCAGTAACTTGATATTTATGTTTTTGTGATGTTTTAAAAATGCCCAGACATTATTTAAAATATTGTTGCTACTGAATAGCATTTCAAGCTTACAGTAATAATCGGTGATTTAGCATAGCTCCTTTGCTATAGAAAAGTTATCTTGAATCCATAGTAATAACAAACACTTGTGTTTTAGTTACATTTTTTATTTCCAGAAATTCATACAAGTTAGATGTATTCTGGTGTTACTTGAAAGCTGTTGCTTTGCAACACTTAAACTGTAACAGTTTTGTACCAGGGATGTTGTATTTTATGAATTTCAGGAAATATGACTAGCTTAAATCCGCATTAGTTTTAAATATTGGAGTATGTGCACTAATTTTATTAATTAGCTCTGCAGCTCACAAAACAGCTTTCCTCATTTGTTTTTCTAGATGACTGGGAGCAGTATTCATAAACATGGATTGCAATTGCATAGTGCTGGTATGTGGTAGATTATACATACCAGAACCCCTAGTAGTTTGCAAACCTCTTGCAACTGCTGAGTACAAACTCATAAGCAATTGCATATATGGCACACAATTTGTATTGATTGCAGATGCTGAATGAAAATTAGTTCATTCACTATTTATAAGCATCCAGCACTGACATTGGCATTGCTGCACTCTGCGGCATACCTCTCAACCTCTTAAAGTAAAAAATCTGGACAAAGCCTAAAATGATTGGGGGACAAATAGGGACAGATTTTAAACACTGCTCTTACAAACTTAGAAAATTGACAGAATAATAGGTTTTGCATCATCATGAATTTTCTGAAGGATTTGGAGTCTTAAACTCAAATGTTTGTTATTATTTAATGACTTCAATCCTTAGCTATTTGCCAGAAAAATACAGATTTCAGGAGAAACACACAAAAATATGAGGCAAAAATCTGGACATTCTGCGAAAATCTGTACAGTTGAGAGGTAGACTGCCAGACATTATGGGGTGAGTAACTGTGGGCTAGCCACACCTAAATAGGGATACCCCTGATAAGTACTAAAACTGAGATGTTGCTTAGCAACAACACCTGCTTTTTAAAGACTGTCCTCTAATGTAAGTTTCAAAATTAAGCTTAATATACCTGCAACAAATCATAGGTGTAGTACAGTGCAGACAAGCACAGTACTACAACCACACATACAGCACACATGCAACAGTAACAATAGGGAGCCCTTCTGACCACATTGTGAATGCTAAGAGTACTATTGACTACCATCAAAGACTGAAACAATACGAACTCTATGAGCTCTAATTGTACCCTGATTTAGGTATGTGTTCTGTTCCTGTCATGGTATTAGAAGCCCAAAATATTTGGAGAAATTAAATTGAGAGAGAAGTAGTAGTACGTTTGGAAAGCAGCTGGAAGAGCCACATTAATCATTTTTCTTACACAGGAGTTATTTAAGAGAAGTGAATTTAAACCAAAAGATGAATGGTTAATGTCAGATTAACATAATGGAGTACATACATGCTTGTTTACAAAATCTACAGGAAATGTGGGAGATGCAGACAAATATAGGTGCTGCAGTACAGTACTACAAAAAATGTACATCTTGTTACTGGTTGTGATATACTAATGGTTGAGAGGGACTGTACACTGAAAGGGACATTTTTTTGTGGCAGGATTGTTACATTGAGGGTTTTTCTAAAAGTGCAGCATACAGGTAGATGAGAACTGGAAACATGGATCACAAAAAATTACTGAAAATGAAGTGCTGATCACATCAAATCATCCAATGACAACAGTTAAGAAAGTAGAAGCAAGAAAGTTAGCAGTCAAAGAAAGAGGACACAAGTAAGATTAATTATTGAAATAGCTACACATATCAACTGTAGTATCCTGCATACTGGGAGACATAGAGTCATAAAATACCAAGATGAGCAAATAGAAACTAAAGCAGTGTGGAATAAAGATACTCCATTAGTGCATTTCCAAGTTGGCTACATACTGATGAACAGCTTGTTTTTAGCTCTCCCACTTTGAAAAAAGAAATTGAGAAATAAGGGCCAGTAACTCTGCAAGATTTAGTAAATTCAGTTACTGGTTAGTAAGCACACTGTCTGGATGCCAACAAAGAGGAAACTTGGAGAGCATGAAAGAAAAACAACTAGAAAAGGTGAAAAGAGAACACTGACTGGGAAAAATGCTGTAGCTGATAAGCAAAAAGCAGATCAAGCTCCAACTTTGGTGCAAGACATGACTTCCAGTACTCTGGATGAAAAATAAAACAATCAAATGTGCTCAGAGCTGATTAAAATAAATGAAATATTAAAGGAATATATCAACTCATATAACAAAAGGCTGGAAAACATGGAAGAAGCTTTAATTCAGATGAACTGATAAAACTGCAAAAATCAGAGGTCGGACTGAAGAAAAGACTGACATATAAGAACACTCAGGAAGAGCTGTTTCAAAAAATGGTAGAGTTAGAGGACAGAGCACACAGAGAAAACCAGAGATTTGACTGTATGACTTTTATGAGGAAAAAATAAGCAAATAGACTGGTATTCCACAGCAGGATTTGTTAATTGAATTGGCACATTGTGTGTATGCTCCAAACATGGTCACGAGAAAGCAGCCAAGACCCGTATTAGTAAAGATGCGATCATACCAGTAGAAAGACTTAATCCTGATAAAATTGTGGTAGAAGGGAAAAGTATTAAAAATTGGAGACCGTAGAATATTTATAGATAATGATTATTCACTGTAGACCAGGCAGAGGAGAAGCAAATTTGTCCCAACCATCAGGGAATGTCGAGAGGCAGGTGTGATATTCAAGCTGTTTTACCCAGCTGTCTTCAGAATGTTTTTTTCCTGGGGGATCCAAGTCATTATTTGATGTAGAATAGGCTAAGGATGAAATACAAATGTTTGTCCTACAAAAAGTGAGCCATCAAGCAGAAGGGGCATCTGCTTCTCATTCTTCTGATAATAAAGCTCATAGTGAGAGTTTGTCAGTGAAACCTTTTCCAATGTACCAAAGGAAAATGCATGAGAGAGAGAAGCACAGGAGCTGACTAGTATGTCCTGTTCATGTTGCAGACTAAGTTAAGGTCCCTAGAATGAGTGACTCTTGTCCCATTTGATTTGCGTATGTGCAGCATTTCCATTAAGGCAAGACCCGAGACTGTTCTGTAGGCCAGGCACAAGTTGCCTGTAAGCAGTGTATACGATACAGAGTACAGTGACCGGGCCTTCAGTCTGTCCATGTAGGTCATGTGTTGGAGGCCCTGAAATTTCTTGGTGAGAAACCTCTGAGGTCTGTCCAGCTGCTACAGGTGTCTGGTAAGGCAAATACAGAGGGGAGCATTGTACTCTATTATTGCCCTGATGAGGGACGAGTACAAGGAAGTTATAACCTCCTTAGCTTTGGATGCTGTGCCCTTACTTATGATATGTGCAACATAGAAGGCCTTCCATACCACTATGGACACATGGTGATCAAAGTAAAGTTACGGTTGCTGTCAACTTGTGTTCCCAGATCTCTCACTACTGGGTTTGCACTGGGGGGAGGTTATTGTTTGTATTGTAATTTGCAGGGACTTCTTTGTCGAAGAAGATAATAATGCATTTTTTTGCATTAAGTTTAAGTCTGTGACTTTGGTACCAATCATTTATCAGTGTAAGCCCATTCTCTAGTATGTTGCCATTGTTGTGGGATTCAGTGATTGCACCCAGTTTACAGTCATCAGAGAACTTGGCAAGCCACAGGCCGTCTGTTTTCCTGTGGTTTTCTGAGAAATAGATTCCAAACAGTAGGAGGTCTAGCACAAATCTTTGTGGAATACCACTGTTAACAGGTCTGCTGATAGAAGTGGAATCCCCAACTTTGACTGTATGCGTTCTGTCGGTGAGTCAGTTGGCTACCCATCTAACAATGTGTGGGTTAATCTCCAGCTCAGTGAGTTTCTCAATGATGCCTGAGTAGGGGATTGTACCAAAGGCCTTGGCTAAGTTGAGATAGGCAACATGTACTGTTTTGCCTTCATCCAGGGCTTTGGTGACATTTTCGAAGAAGTCCACCAGGTTTAACAGGCATGGTCTACCCTTAAGAAAGCCAAACTGGGTCTAGTCAAGAGTTTGAAGGTCTCCTATATCCTTGTTCATAAGGTACATGATGATTCTGTTTATGGCCTTACAGGTGAGGTTGGTTAGGCTTATGGGTCTATAGTTCCCAAGGTCAGTTGAAAGACCCCTCTTTGTGCAAGGGGATTATGGTTGTTGTTTTCCACTCTGCTAGAATGAAGCCAGTACTTAGACATTGGTTGAAGAGAATGCCCAGTGGTTCTGCTAACTCCTGTTTTAGACCATTTAGTAAACAGCCTGGGATGTTATCCAGTCCCCTGGAGGCTGAGTATTTGGCCTTGGACAGTGTGCTTATGGCCTCCCCTTTGGAGGTACTAGGTAGAGGACTGGTGACAGGTATGCTTTGAGGTATGATTGGTGGGGATGGCGGGGGTGTGTGGGAAGTTTTCACCAAATCTGTCTGCTAGCAGGTTTGCAATGTCCTCAGGTTCAATATGAGTGTTACCGTCCACTACTAATTTAGAACAAAGCTGGGCCTTCCTTTTAGATTTAGGACATAATTAAAAGTCTTGTGATTATCCTTAGCTAGGGATGCTAATTTTGTTTCATAATTAGCTTTAGTGGACTTCACAAGATGTTTAATTTGGTTGTTCAAGCTGTGGAAGGTGTTCCTCCTGTGCTGAGACTGCTGTTCCCTCTTGTTCTTTGACAGCAGTTTATTTTCCTTCTTGTATAACTTGTTTATGCTCGATGTCCACCAGGGTGGCTTGTTTTTTCATGAGAACATTAGTTTGATCTGTTCTGATGTGGCTGAGTCTATACATTTGTATAGGTGTTTATATAGGGCGTTTGTAATACACCTCCATGTAGGAGTCATTGCTGTCAGAGATAGGGGATTTGAAGCTCTTTATGCCATCTGTTAGGAAGCTACATGTTGCTTTGGAGAAATTTTTCAACCTTTTTCCTCCAGAGGGGGTTCACATATGATTCTTACTTTGAAAGAGACTGATTTATGATCAGACTTTACCAGGGAGGGTCCAACACATGGGGTGGTGCAGCGATCCCCCATGTTGGTGAGTACTCGGTCAAGAACAGTAGAGCCCCTTGTCGGGGTGCAGATTCTCTGTTCCAGAGCATTTGAGTTAAAGCCCATGAATCTTGGGGTGAGCATGTTTGTACTTGTACGTCTTTCCCAATCAGTGGAAGGATGGTTAAACTCACCCATGCCCAGGGTGTTTGGCTGCATTGTGAGTGACTCAAGTTGGTCCAAGTAGGCGGTGTGGTTTTCATGGTTCATGGCGGAGGACCTGTAGCTAACCCTGATGTGGAGGGGTGGTCTTTCCTACAGTTAGTTGAACTTGGACTAACTTTAGGAAGTCGCACTGTTTAAGCAGCCCCCTCCTTTTTTTTTAAACACCTTTATTGAATTATCACTTGTGACATAGGCAAATTTACTTGTATATAAAAGTAATCAAACTGTATTAACAAGTTTACATTTATAAACATATTACTTCACATATATTGCTATATATCAGCGACACAATCCTAGTTGCAAGCATTTTTCATCCCAAACCATACTGACATATTCCCAGTTGCAAACATTATACATCACTTATAGTTTACCCAATCATTTTCAGTCAAACATTACATAGTTCATTTAAGTACTGCCTTCTTTTAAACTTCATTCCTTCCCTGTATGTATTGTTCTCACAATTCCCATTTTTCCTGTGTAGTTTGCTCCTACCCTTTTCTAAAGATCTCAGTTCCAGTTGTTTTATCTCTGTTACTATATTCACTGCTTCTAGTATAGCTGGTTTAAATTCTGATTTCCATTTTCTAGTAATTTCTTTTTTGGCAACCACCATAATTAGACACAGCAAGGCCTTACCACTTCTAGGCAATTTGGATTCCATATCATAGATCAGAAGAATGATCTCCCTTGTCATACCAATCTGCCCATCCAGCATCGCTGACAGTGCATCTTGCAAGGAATCCTTAAAGTCCACCAGCTCACAGCACCCCCAGAAAATCTGTTCCTATTTACCTCTTTCATTCCCGTCACACCCCCAACATTTAGGATCATTCTAGGCTATCTGCCCTAGGGCATTTATAAGCCTAGCCAGTGTGTGTTTGGCTTTCGCCACCCATTTTAAATTAATTTTGCTATGCCCTTTTTCGAGGTTAGTATACTGTGCCTCTGTCTAACAGTGACACAGAAGTGATACCCGGGGTAAACCTACGATCTCCCATCCACTCATCAAGATTCCTCTTGAAGAGAGTCAATGAGGGACTCTGCCTAACCTGGACTGGGATTTTATTCCAGATTGAAGGGAGCCTCTGGGTTATGAATCTGTCCCTCCAGCATGTCCTATTTATTTCAGTGCTGAGGTTCAAGTCTCTCGAGCGTAGCTCGATGGGATTTGGATTTTCTGAGGTGCAGCATGTCCATTAATTCGGTTGGACATGGCTTTATACATCAGGCACAGATTGCCTCTGAGCAGGCGGTATGCCACTGAGTAGAGCTGGAGTTTCTTTAACCGGGCAGCATATGGCATCTGTTTGAGCCCTTTGATCCTCTTGGTGAGGTACTTTTGGGGTCTTTCCAGTTGCTGCAGGTGTCTGGTAAGGTACATCCCAAAAGAGGCATTGTACTCAATTATGGGCCTGATGAGGGATGAGTAAAGAGGCACGATGACCTCCCCTGATCTAGATGTGAATCCCTTCATGATTAGGTGGGCTATATAAAATGTTCTTCTAACCACTTTGGCCACGTGGTTGTCAAATAAGAGATTGCTATCAACTTGGGTCCTCAGGTCCCTAATTACTTCTTCTGTACTTAATGGATTACCACCTATGTGGTAATTTGTGGGCACTTTGTTTTTGCCAAAGGGATGACTATACACTTTTGGCGTTTAGCTTGAGGCCATGGCTCTGGCACCAGTTGTCTGTTTCTATGAGGCCCTTTTGGAGGATGCTTGTGTCGGCTGGAGAGTCGATTATGGCGCCCAGTTTGCAGTCATCTGTGAACTTGGTCAGCCACAGTCCTTCCGTGTTGGCCTGTACCTCTGAGAAATATATACCGAACAAGAGAGATCCCAGGACTGAGCCTTGTGGGATGCCACTTGTAACTGGTTTGGAGTCTGACATGGCTCCAGCAATTCTAACCATGTGGGTTCTGTCCTTGAGCCAGTTTGCAACCCATCTAGTGACATAGGGGTTTATATTTAAGCTGGTGAGCTTATCTATGATGCCCGATTGGGGTATTGTATGGAAGGCTTTTGCGAGGTCCAGGTAGGCTGTGTGGACCACCTTCCCCTCGTCAATGACCTTGGTGACTGTTTTAAAGAAATCGACCAGGTTTAAGAGGCAGGATCTGCCCTTAACAAAGCCGAAGTGGGTAGGATCCAGTGTCTGTAGGTCCCCAATATCTTTATTTATGAGGTCCATGATGATCCTTTCCATAGCTTTGCAAACCAAGCTAGTCAGGCTTATGGGGCGATAGTTTCCAGGATCTGTTGAGGCACCACCTTTGTGGAGAGGGACCACTGTTGCTGTACGCCACTCTTTGGGTACATATCCTGTAGTAAGGCTGAGATTGAACAGTAGTTTTATGTTTGGGTTTAGCTCTTCTTGGAGTTCTTGCAGGACGCAGCCCGGGACACCGTCTGGTCCCATTGATGCTGTGTTTTTTGCTTTGGAGAGGGCGGTTCTTACCTGAGCATCTGAGATGTCAGGGGGGCAACACACTGCTGGGATAGATATTTACCCTTTTGGTGCGGAGGGGGGGGGAGAAGTTTGCGCTGAATCTGTCAGCTAGGATGTTGGCAATGTCTGTGGGTTCAGTGTATTTTTTGTCATTTTGGACTAATTCTGAGCATATCTGGGAATTCCCACCCAGGTTCCTAACATAACTAAAGAAAGCCTTGTGATTATCCTTAGTGTCCTGTGCAATTTTTCTCTCGAAGTTGGCCTTAGACGATTTTATGAGTGCCTGTAGTTTTTTGCTAATACTGATCAGAGATGCCTTCCCTTTTTGGGATTTTGCTCTATCATGTAGTAGCTTCCTCCTTCTATTGTATAGTTTGTTTATGGCTGGGGTCCACCAGACAGGACGTCTGCCTTTGGAGGATTGGGTCTTGGTTTTATTTGGGATTGCAAGATCCATGCATTCCTGAAGGTGTTCATAGAATGCGTTTATAAAGGATTCTGCAGTCTGGGCTGTATTTTCCACAGGCCCGGGGTCTTTGAAGGATTCCACCTCGGTTTTGAGGAGTGTGAAATTTGCTTTAGAGAAGTTTTTCACTGTAGTTTTCTGGGCAGGGGGTGGGGTCGGGATGTGAATATCCAGAGAGATTAGTTTATGGTTTGATCTTACCAGTGAGGGATACACTTCTGGCCTGGAGCATAGAGTCCCCATGTTGGTGATGATCAGGTCCAGTATGTTTTCCCCTCTTGTGGGAGTGGTAACAAGTTGTTCCATAGCATTTGAGTTTATAAATTCTAGGAACCTTTGGGCTAGGGTGTTGGAGCTAGAGTAATGCTCCCAGTCTATGTTTGGGTAGTTGAAGTCGCGAATATAATGGTGTTTGGAGAGACCTTCATATTTTCCAGTGTTCTCAGGAAGGCCGAGTGGGGTTCCTGGGTTTGGGAGGGTGGTCTGTAGCAGGCTATAAACTGGAAGGCAGTTTTACCCACTGTTAGTTGCACATGGATAGTCTCTGATGCTTCCTGCTGTGACACCAACCTGGAGGTGTGGGTATCTTTGATGAATATTGATACTCCCTCTCCTTTTGTGGTTCGGTCCAAGTTTTGGGGCCGAAAAGCATGGTATGAGGTATAACCTGGTAGTGCTGGAGTGCTCTCGGAGCCTTGAACCAGGTTTCTGTTACTGCACAGATATTGATGTTCTCCATGCTAAGGAGAGTTTTGAGTGTGTGCATCTTGAGGTTTAGACTTCTGGCGTTGAGTAGCATTACTCTTAGTTTCTTATCCCTTGTGATAACCTATGGAGGTGGGTTTGTCTTTTGAGCCTTGCCTAAAAAAGGCACTATGGGGGTAGCAAGAGCCTTTGCCAATATCCGAAAGCCCAGGGGTGACAGGTGCAAGCCGTCCCTAGCGAAGCATTGTGGCTTGCCGAGCATGTCATCCCAGGCTGACAGGCATTGGATCCCCTTTGAATGACACCAATACTTAAGCCAATTGTTGAAATTGATCATCTTGTCTTCATATTGTGGCATCATTCTTGGTGAGTTTAAGATGCTACTCAAGGTCAGGGTCATACCGGCCTGGGCTACATGCTCAGAGAGCTCCTCTATGTCTCTTTTCATGTAGTCCAGAGAGGTACATCTCAGGTCATTCACACCAGCATGGACAATAACTGAGTCATATTTGTACTTGCCTTGGAGTGACCATAGTGCTTGTGTTATGTGGCGGATCCTAGCGCCTGACAGGCAGCTCATCGTGACCTTCTCCTTGTTCAGCCTGGTGAGCAGGACGTCTGTGTGCCTGACGATAGAGTCACCTATTACAAGTGTATCAGGTATGTTGTTTAGCCTTAAGGGCTGTGACTGTTCGGCACACTGGCTTTGTGAGCTATGTGTTGCATGTGTTTTGTTTTGGGGTAGCGGTTGCTTGGGTGTCTGCTTTGGAGATCTCTGCTGCTTAGGCAGATTTTTATTTAGAGCCTCCGAGTATGTTTTTGTGTCTTTGTGTTTGGTTTGCTGTCGTGGTAGGTCTATGTGAGACTAGAATTGTAGTGAGTGTGGTTTCCTTCTCCTCCTGACTGGTTACACCAGTTCTGAGTTGAGAGAGCTTAGCCTCCAGTTTGGCTATATGGTTGCATCTCTCACATGTGTTGGAATTTGTTGGGAGGAGGAGAGGGTTGTCTGTGTACATGAGGCAGTTGTAACATTGCCTCAAGATTCCCAGATTCACCAGCTGGACCGGAGAGGAGATTGACAACTGACCTTTGGACATGCTAGAATAGTATTGGGAATTCCTTTATAATTGAAAAAAAGGGCCAATGGGGAACAAAGGTACTCAAGGGGAGTTTGTGATGGTGTAGTGCTTTTAATTTTTTAGTGCTGTCTTAGTGAGCAAGTGCCAGGTAACTTAAATGCAATGTGTTACAGGTAACTTAAATGCAAAAATGACAAACAGTAACTTTCTTTCAAATGAAACAAGGACATAAGTACAGTAAGCAATGCAGATATCACTAGGGATCCACAGAAGCGCTGAAAAGCCGCGTTTTAGGTGAAATTAGCATTTCAGGGAAATAAGCAAACAAACAGCAAGCATACAAACAAAGCTAGATTCAGCAGGCCTGAATCTAGTCTATGCTACAGCAAAGCCTTTAACCAGAAATTCCCAGCTCAGAAGGAGGAAAAATTCTCTGGAGTGTACTTGGGATATAAAAATATCTTATGTAAACATTTCCAACCAAAAATCCTAAATCTTCTGGATTTTGTTGCATATTTGGGAGACATACATATATCCTTCCATTTTTTTTTTTTTTGTAAATTGCTTGTCCAAGCTCTTTTCCCACTGTTTAACCAATCTTGAGGTTCATTTGTCTTTAATGAAGATGTATACATGTCCTCCTTTGGGTCTTTCATGTTCATTTTACAGTCTGAATGTGTGGAAGGCATTGTAGCCTTGCATGGCCGGAGTACTCTCTGCAGCTTTGAATCATGTCTCTGACTGCACAGACATCGGCATCTTCCAGAGTAAGGAGTGCTTACAGTGAGTGCAGTTTCTGATTTAGACTCCTAGCATTAAACCGCATAATTTTGAGTTTGTCTCTTGGGGATATTTTTATGCCGGGAATTTTGTTCTTATGACATTGTCTAAAAAAGGTACTATGGGAGAGGTTTGCCAGTAACTGAAACCCAGGAGGTGACAGATGAAGTCCATCTCTGGCAAAGCCATGTCATCGCAAGCTGCAGATACTGGATCCCCCTGGAATGACACCAGAAGCTATAGCTGTAAACTGTGTACCCATGCATGAATTGGTCCAGCAATACACATATTTATGGGGATATGTTAAAATGAAGTATTTAGGAGTATGGATTAAAAAGGCTTCTGTTATTGCAGATGGGGATATGTTGGAAGACACCAAACAAGAGATAATACAAAAAGTGAGAAACTGGAAGCTCTTGTTTATGGATATGAATAGCAAGATAGAAGCAGTGAAAATATTTTAGTCCCTTTAATTTTATGTGAAAGTCAAGCCTATTTTTATTACCCAGAGAAGTGTGAACAATAATTAATAAATAGTTGAAGGAATTTATGTGGAAGGGGAAGAGGGTCAGGCTGAAGTGGGATAAGCTGATTCTTCCAACAGAACAAGGTGGTTTAGGATTACCTGATTTGAATGGATGTTTTAGAGCTACACAGTAAAGGTCCATATGCATAACATAAGCAGAAAGCTATAATTTTATTTGGAAATTGATGATTTAGAAATGAGGGAAATACAAGAAATGAGTGTGGAATTTTGGATTCAGATTCTTCAAGATAATAAGAGCAGTCGTACAGAATATTTTGTTATGTTCATAAAGTAGCAGAATGAATTCTAAGAACTAAGCCAACATTAGATTGTAGAGAGGCGATTTTGCTGATAGTGATGACTGCAGTTAGTGTTAGAGAGAATAGGCAGGAGGGGGCAGTAATTTACTGGAGAAAACTGGCAATGGAACCAAGGAATTCCAAGCAAATAACTGGTGAGAGAAAAGTAGTAGAATGTGAAGAGGCCAAGAAGACATTTGGACTGCAGGCTGTATAGACTACCTTCCCTGTAAAGGAATGATGTCAGGGTATAGGCAAAGAGAAGGGGAGAGGGGAATCCTAATTGAAATACCTGCTCTGTTGGAGATTTAGTTGAATGTAGAACAGAAGCTGCCATTAAAAAAAAGGTATAATTAATAGGGCATATAAAATACTGCATGCTAACTACAGGAATCAATCAGATGAGGTTAGAAAAGATTGAGAAGAGAAGACTGTATAACCAATTCACAAGGAAACAATGGGAGGACATATACTGCTCCCAAATATGCAACAATGTCTAGAAGATTCAAGATTTTTGCTTGGAAGTATTTGCATAGGTATTTTATACACCAAGCAGACTCCAAATAATTTTTCTCTTGTAGATGGCAAATGTTAGAGGTGTGATGGGGAAGAAAGAGAACTGGAAACATATGTTTTGGGAATTTAATGAATTGGCAGACTTCAAAAGTTACCTACAGTATACTCTGTTAGAACTATTGGGTGACCAAATGGTTGTAAACAAGGAAATTATTTTTTAAGCTGGAATACAACATCTGAATTGCATAGATGTAGTAAGACCTTGTTGAGCTTAATTCTGGTGGCTGCCAAAAAGGCAATTACTTAAAAAATGGAAATCAAAGTCTAAACTATCTGAAGTATTGAATATTGTAACAGAGAAAAGCACTGTAAGTGCAATCATTAGGAAATGGTAGAAATAAAATAGAAATTGTGTGAACAATACATGCAGAATAATGCTTTGGACGAGGAGGAGTGATATTTGCAGGAAGGCAGAAACTGAGCAATTAAGTGTTGGATTACTGATCGTTATACAGAAAAAAAAACATTATCTGATGTATAATGTTTGTAACTAGGAATATGTTAATATGGTTTGTATTCTTTTACATAAGTGTGTGTTTGCCTATGTGCTGAGTGATAATTCAATAAAGGTGTTAAAAAAGAAACCCAGATAGTTTCAGTAGTAGTAGCAGAAGCAACAAGACTAATAAAAATAGTTTTCAAGCATACGTAAATATGCTGCCAATACAGGTAAATCCATATGAACTATAGGAGGATTTACTTCTGGGCGCATTGTGAGTACAAAGAAGAGCAGTCTTGACAAGGGAATACTAATTTCATGACCTTTAATGTACCCTGACATAGAAATGAAGTCCATTCCTGTCAAGATATTAGGAAACTATAAACATCTGGAGAAATTAAAAAATGAGCATGACCTCCATAGTAAACTCCCCAGTATGTATGAGATAAAAAAGCAGATGTTCATCATGTTTCACTGTTGCAGTTATTATTGAGTTATCCTGCTGGCAGGCTACCCGCAGTCGTCCTGAATTCCAAAGTCCTAGTCCGGTGTCAGCTGCTGTCGCCTCTTCCCTGACATCAGTGCGCCAGGGATATAAAAGATGCACCCGATGCCATTTTCTTCAGTCTTTCTTGCCGCGCGGTGCCTGAAGCAAAAGCATTTCGCAAGTGCCGGTCGGTCGACTCCTGAGATTTTCAAATCTGAATTTCAGAACCGAAGTCTTCAGTAAAGCTAAGTACCTCATTGGGAAAACTTTTTTCTTGCTCCAGACCGATGTCAGAAAAAGTTAACAATTGTATTTCTTGTGGGAAGCAAATACCGCATAAGGATTTTCACTCTTATTATATTCCTTGCCTAGGCCCTGACCACAACGTTGCTCGCTGTCGGTTTTGTGCTAGATTTAACCAACGCACTATTAAGCATCAGTTCGATTTCGCATTTCATTACTTTGGCCGAAGATTTAATTATATAATGCCGTCAGAACAGCCGATGACCGGAGTTTACAAAAAATGCAAGGACAAGGAAAAGGATAGGCATCCAAGGTCCAAAACCAACGACGAGGCCTCCGTTAGGCCAGTCACCGGTTCTCAGTGAGGTGCTTTCACAGCCCCTGGCGCCCACTACCTCAGAGCCACAGGCCGCTTCCGACTCACACGTGGAGCCGACTGGGCCTCTGGATACTCAAGATATTGGACACTTGGAAATCATTCCCTCAGATGGGTCCGGAGCCGCTGAGCAGGCATCGGCTTCTGAGGGTGTCTTCAGACCTACACAGTTATATGTTAAACCATCTTCAGCTTCAATGACTAAAGCTGCTCTAAAGACAAAGAAACAAGTACAGCATTCTCCTACTCAAGCTTCCATGCCTAAAAAACAGATGCTTAAAATGGCTGAAGACCTAATTACTATGAGCAGGGGTTCCCATCCCCCATCCTGATAAGAGGCCTAGGCAAGGGACAGAATATGATTCTTCTGATCAGGTTTCTATTTCCTCTGATTCCTCTTCTGAACAGGATTATTCTATACCTCCCTATGAGGACTCTGATGCTGAAGAATCCTTTCCTTTAGCCTCACCTCCTGAGGATTATTCTTTTCGGGAAACCCTGCATACCATGAGGGAGCATTTCCACTGGGAGAGTCAACATTACTCTGTATCTAAGAAAAGGCTCAGAGACTTTCTGCTACTTCCTCAGCACAGACTCCTTGCTATTCCACCTGTTTTAGACATTGTAGCTGATGTATTTGTAGAGTCCGGACTGTCCCCTGACTCTTTACCTCCTGCACCTGCTAAGCCAGACGGATACTACAGGGTCCCGGATTCTCATAAATTCCTATATAAAAACCCCGCTGCTGATCCAGAAACTATATCTCAGGGTCCCAAGGTGGTCAAAGCTTCCACTGCAAAAAACCCTGTCCCCTCTGATAGCGATTCTAGGGCACTGGACAGATGGGGGAAAAAAGTTTACACTTCTGCTACCTTGGCTGTAAGGGCTTTAAATTGTTGATTTCATATGCTTAAATATCAGCAATACGTAATGTCACTGCTTAAACAGAAAATGCTGACAAATTCTGAAGGTTCAGAAAACAAGGAAATGCAGGATTTATTGCATGCAGCTGAACGAGTGGGAAACCATACTTTGCAATGTGGTTATGATTCACTGGAGGCCTCTTGCAAGGGTCGCTGTTACAGGTTCTGTTATTAGAAGGCATGCTTGGTTAAAGGAACAGAATCTGCCTGATCATGTTAAAGCAAAATTGTTAGATGCCCCATTACAGCATGATACTTTCTTTGGTGCTAAAGCAGAAGAGGTGTTGAAGAAAATGGAGGATAAAGCGAAATCCATGCAGACAGTTAAGGATTTCTTACAGGTACAGCCACCCAGATTTAGCAGGAACTGGCCTTCAAAGAATTGATCCTTTCCAGTGTCAGACAGACCACAAAGAGGCAGATACAGATGTCCCAGAGGCAGATCTCAGCCCCAAGGTTCATACAGGCCTAAACAATGGGGTGCTCCTACCTCCAAAAGCAGAGTAGACAAATCACAACCTTACAGGAAACAGTCCCAATGACTTTCCTCTGCCAGATCCAAGCACTTTTCTTTTGGCAGCCTCCTTAGGGGGAAAACTAGCACTTTTTTCGTCAAATTGGCAAATGGTTACTCAATGCAAATGGGTCTTGAACATAGTGTCCCAAGGCTACATGTTCCATTTTCACACCCTACCAAGGGCAAAAGGTATGCCAGACCTGCCAAACAATCAATGGGCAGAGGCACAAAAGCAAATTACTGCCCTCATGGACATGAGAGCCATTCAACAAGTACCACAACAAGAGCAGGGGCAAGGATTTTACTCCAGACTTTTCTTAGTGCCCAGAAAGGACAAAGCCTGGAGACCAGTACTGGACCTGTCTGTACTAAACACGTTTCTGGAGGTTCCAAAATTCAAGATGTTGACTCTACAACAGCTACTGCCCATGCTGGGCAAGAAGGCTTGGCTCGTAACTTTGGATCTAAAAGAGGCATACCTGCATGTCCCAATCAGACAATCTTGCAGAAGATACCTCAGATTCATAGCTGGCTCAGTGCACTACCAATTCTCTGCACTGTCCTTTGGCTTATCTACTGCACCCAGGGTCTTCACAAAATGCCTGGCACCAGTAATTGCATTTTGCAGACAGAGGAATTCAAATATATCCCTACTTGGACGACTGCCTTATTCAAGCAGAGAGCAAAGACATTCTTCTAAAGCATCTGGCGTTTGTAAAAAGATTACTAATTTGCCTAGGGTACACAGTAAACGAAAAGAAATCAAAACTAGTACCCTCTCAAGAGATAATATTCCTGGGTGCAAGCTTAAATACAACTGCCCAGATGGCTTATCTCATGCCAGACAAACAAAAGCAACTGACTTCTTACTTCACAAAATTGGCAACAAAGACCCGGTTATCTGCAAGGAAAATCCTGCAGGCCTTGGGTTTCATGGCATCCTGCATTCTACTAATTCCATATACCAGACTGCATATGAGGAAACTACAGTGGTATCTAAAAAGTGTTTGGACTCAGCATTGCCACAGCCTGGAGACAGTAATTACCCTCATTCCCTGCCTGCAATAGGAGTTTTGATGGCGGGCACAGGCCTGTCACCACAACAAGAGTCTGCCATTCAGCTTACCCACAGCCAGATGCTGACAACGGATGCATCATATTATGCCTGGGAGGCCCATATGGCAAGAAAATGTATTCAGGGCACACGGCCTGCAAGCCAGATGCATCTTCACATCAATCAAAAAGAGATGCTAGCTGTTCATAATGCTCTGACAGCTTTCAAGGATCTACTTCATCCAGGACAGCTACTGATAAAGACAGACAATACTACGGTCATGTGGTACATAAACAAGCAGGGAGGTACACATTCCTACCCCCTCTGCAGACGAGCAATGAGATCATGGGACACAGCATTGGCTTATCAAGTTCACTTGCAAGCACAATTCCTGCCAAGAAAAACAAATGCTCTGGCAGACGAACTAAGCAGAAACGTAATGGATCCCCACGAGTGGAAACTGGATCCACAAGTCTTCCGCATGATAACAAGGAAATGGGGATGCCCAGACATATATTTATTTGCCTTCCATCACAACTGCCAATTAAAGAGATTTTGCACAAGGGTTTATCACAAGCAAGCATGGAGAGTGGATGCCCTATCCTTCAGCTGGAAAAATCTAACAGTATATGCCTTTCCTCCACTGTCTCTCCTTCCCAGGGTACTCCTAAAGGTCAGACAAGAGAAGCCAAAAATTATACTGATTGCACCAGACTGGCCATGCCAGCACGGGTACCCAATCCGAAAGAGCTTGTCTCAAGGTCCAGCATGGATATTGCCTCAAACTTCTCACTTGCTGACCCAACAAAACAATCAGATCCTGTACAGCCAGCTCAGGACCTTAAATCTGGCAGCATGGCAGATAATGTAGCCATTCAAAACACTCCTCTTTCAAAAGCTGTTATGGATGTTATCTTGGAGGCCAGGAGGCCCAGTACCAGAAAATCTTATGCAGAAAAATGGAAGAAATTCTGTGCTTGGAACCGGTAACAAGGCATAGACACGTATGTTCCTAATATTCCTCAGATTTTACAATACCTAACTGAGATGCTGGACAAAGGCCTTTCCTTTTCATCAGTTAAGATTCATGCCTCTGCCATTTCAGCCTATTACAATACGGAACCACCTATCTTTTCTCATCCTTTAATAAGGCAATACCTCAGAGGGGCCAAAAACATCAGGCCTCCAAGGAGAGCACCAATTCCACCATGGGATCTCAACTATGTATTGGAAAAACTCACACTGCCTCCTTTTGAGCCATCCTCAACAGTTGATATAAAATTCTTATCCTGGGAAAACAGCTCTGCTCCTAGCAATAACCTCTGCAAGAAGGGTCTCGGAGTTACAAGCGCTTATGGCTGTGGAACCGTTTATCATTTTTCATCCAGACAGGGTTTCTCTGAGGACAAACCCAACATTTATGCCTAAGGGGGGTGTCCAGTGTGGCCCTCAACCAAACCATTCACTTGCCTACCTTTTATCCAAACCCACAGAGCAAGGGTGAAAAAATTCTGCATTCTTTGGACATACACAGGCAGTTACGCTTCTATGTGGACAGAACTAAAGCTTTTAGAAAAACTGAGCAACTTTTAGTGTCATATGCTGCAGGATCACAAGGAAAGGCTATCGCAAAACAGACTATTTCTAAATGGATAGGCCATTGCATCCATTTCTGCTATTCTCAGCATGGCAAATCAGTGCCTAAGGGCATTAGGCCTCATTCTGCCAGAGCAGCAGCCACTTTAGCAGCCTTCCTCAGAGGAGTACCAAACAAAGACATCTTAGAGGCTGCAACTTGGAGTTCAGTGCAGACTTTTACAAAGCACTACCACTTACCTCTTTACTCTAAATCCAGAGCAGGCTTTGCCACTCCAGTTCTGCAGGGCCTCATAGCCTCTCCTAATCCTATTTAGCCCAGCCACCCATCCTCAGCTTTGGGATTCAACCCAAGAATAATGACTGCAACAGTGAAACACGATGAACATAGTACAGTTGTGTACCTACCATAAATGTAGATGTTCGAGTGTATTCACTGTTGCAGTCCAGGTTACCCTCCCACCGTCCCCCTTTCTTTTATTGGGGTTTATCTATACTTCTCTATTCTATACAACCTATGTGGTGTATTTGCTTGTAGATGAAGGAAATGTTTCTTTACTGCATGTATGTTTATTGGCATAATATATTTAGCCTACCCTTTTGGTGGCACCTGACATCTGGGGCAAGAAAGATGGAAGAAAATGGCGTCGGCTGCATCTTTTATACCCCTGGTGCACTGACGTCAATGAAGAGGCGACAGCAGCCGACGCCGGACCAGGACTTTGGAATTCAGGCCGACTGCGGGTAGCCTGCCAGCAGGATAACCCAAGAGTAATGACTGCAACAGTGAATACACTCAAACATCTACATTTATGGTAGGTACACAACTGTATTATACATTCCACTTGCATGGGCTGTGAGATGCACATTTCCTACAGGAGAAGCAGTGTTCTTAGCAGTTGCAGATTTGCCATCCTTCCCCTCTCTGCACCTCCCCTGTTGCTGTAGTGAATGATTGTGCTGCCCTGTCATTCTAGCCTCCCATGTCTTCTCTTGACATTTTCCTGCTGATAGAGCAAAGGGTCTTGAGCTAGGTATTTATAGGCAGATAATGTCTGTGTCACAGGTAGCTTGAAAGATGTAATGAGGTTGCCTGACAACTTTAGTGTCATGCTCTATCAAAGAGGAATTTGTTGGTGGTGATCTCATGTAGTTCTGCAGACACAGGCCAGCTGATGAAAATGAATCAATTTGGCTTATGACAGCAGAAGTGGAGAATATTATACAGTACACATTTCTGTTATAATGCCGGCATACTATTCCTGTTAGTCCATTATAATCTAAATCAGGAAATCATATCAGAAATATTGATAATGCTAGTCATTCTTCTCTGTACCAGATGCCATTCTGTTGCTGATGTATCCTGCAACTGTAGCTCTTGTATGTTCCCACCCCATTGTACTCTTGTAACACAAGCACACTGCATTACTAGACACATGTAAAACACATTATCCACCATTTATGAATACGATCCATGCCTCATGCACTTTTCCATTTGTTTGTATACTGGATGCATGTGTGTGCTGACATTTGGGAGATTCTGTTTGACTCTCCCCACCATTAAGGCCACTTAATAAAGGACCATACAGTAAATGTAGGCCACTGTGTATGATCTGTGTGAATAGCATGAAATATGGGTAAAGTAATAATAGAATAAGAATTTGTTTACAGTTCATATATTCCACCATAACACTTCTTGAAGTCAAACTGTGTTTGATTTTAATTATGATTGTTTTGCTGCTTTTGCCTCTGCTGATACAGACAATGGTGTGTATGTAGAAAACCATCCAGTCCTGTGAGAGAGTAACAGTTCAGTTTTTAAGGACGATGGGCTTTACATTGGCCATTGCAGTGTTGCAGATTTAATGCTTGATGACTATATTTTATTTTTAGTGAAGCCATTCCCGGAGTTAATTCTACTTTACAGGAGAGAACTATCCTTCTTAGTCTTTATAATGCATTATTTTGTACTTTTCTTTATAATTTCTTATTTACATTTATTTAGCAAGTAGTATATAGTAAGAGTGTGACGTTGCAAACAATAATGTCATTTGCGGTGATACATAGATAATTATGACCAGGTCTCCAGTCATAACTCACTTATGTGTCCAAGCAGTCAATTTCAAGAAATTGGCTTTAAGAGCAACAAATAGCTATTGGCTTACAATTGGAAAAACCCTGTTTTAATTCTTTGACCTTAGCCTTAACACACAGTAGCTAGAACATGTGTATTTCTGACCTAGCAACAGCTTTAAAAGCTGTTAAGACACTTAAGTCTGCCACATTTCTTTGTTGCAACATGAAGTGTATATGTTGTAGCTGTGTGATTAGAAAGGTGTGATTTCTGATAAATGCATAACAAGCTTGTATTTTGATTTTGGAGCATAATGTGTATGTGTTATAATATGTTTAAGAACAGTCAGTATTTTAGGATCTGAACCTTGAATTATGTCAGTTTGTATAATCTACCTGTGGAAGTTGTTTTTCCTTTACTGCTAAGATGGAGCCCAGGTGATAATGCTGACTTACTCTCTGAAACCATCCTTTTACAACTCCCAGTAAAGTTCCTAGCTTTTCTTGTTTCCTTTTCTAGTGTATGTATCTGTCCTAATGCAGGAATGAATATACTTTGAGAATGTTCCAGACCTTAGTAGTAAGATGCATACTTTGTTTTCACACTTATAATGTAGTTATAAACTGTGTTTGTGTAAACCATGTGAGATAATAGTAATAGCACCATTTATAGGAAGTCAGCTTTAAATAGTTGTTTTAAGGTTATAAAACAACTTCAGCAATATTACATTTGGGTTTTACACTTTTCAAAGTCTTACCATGCAAATCCGTTTTAGGTTTGTTGTGGCTGTGTAATTTGTTCCTATTTGTCACCTAATTTCTTAAAACTGTGTGTACAGTATTTTGTTGTAACATTAACTGAAAATGTAAAGAAACGAGCAGCACGTAGATGAACCAGGATACAAAATGCAAAACAATAGTAAAAAATCCAAAGCCTTGAAACGTTGAGGTAAAATGCAGCGTTTATTCCAAACAGGAAAAAAATCACAAAGCTCTTGGGATCAACCCTTCATCAGTATGCAAAAAAAAAACAAATGCCTTCATTTAAATAGTAAATCAAACCATAAAACTAATCACTTGACGCAGTTGTATTAAGCACTTCAGTATAAAAACACATACACAAATAAAATGTTACTGAAAGTCAGTATAGCCATAAAATAAGTAAAACATTTAACTAAGACCCATCCACACAAGATGTTATTTCAAAGTTAAGTGTCTTCTTTTTAAAATAGGTTTAATGCTTACTGCTGTATTTAAACCGGGAAAACAATCGGATTTTAAAAGTGTGATCTGTAAATATTCACATACTTCCAACTCATTAAGTCCCACCCTTTTTTTCTTCTGTCTGATGTCAGTCACTCTAAGGTTAAAAGTATGTGTCCAAAAAAACTGTACAGAATGTCTCAAAACTTGTGTAACTAAAACCAATAAAAACAAAAAAAACACGAGGAAAGTGAAGCCGCTTAATTCTTTCTTCAGAAAGACTTTAATACCACTGGTTAAGTTCTTTCGGCCAAGAAACATGAGCTTTCATCAGAACAAACAAATTACACACTACCGTAATATATAATTCTTAAAAAAACATCCTAACCAATCAAATTCTCACTTGAATTAACAATAAAAAACAAAATAAAACAACCTTCCATCTTAAAGGAAACTCAAAAAAGCATATTTAAATGCATAAAAAATATAGAAAAACTATTTACATTTATTGTAAAAAGTTTTTCTTAAAACAGCTTTGTAGTTCACTCCATTGTTTAAACCTGGTACCTTACAAGCATTCAGCAGTATTTGCCATTTTAACTCTTTCTAATCGAGTTCCCCATCTCTATCTCCATTAAAATTATAGGGAACATGGTCAATAACCCCACAATAAAATTTAACATTGTTACTTCCTACACATGTTAAAGTGTGTTTAAAAAGTGCATTGTCTGACTTCCTCTTTTTTATCGCATAATGCTCATAAATTCTGTTTTTTAACTGTCTTATTAGTTTTTCCAGTGTAAAAAGAGGAACAGACCGAACATTTTGCCATGTATACCACATAGGTGGAGTTACAACTGAAAACCCCAGGAATTTGCCAAATCCTCTCATGGGTGCAAACTTCAAAAAATGGTCCCTCTGAAATGTACTTACAGATGTAATTGCAACTCTTACACCTGTAAGTACCTCCACCTTTTGTAACATTTTTATGTTGTCCCATCTTCTAACAATTCTTTAAAATTGTTTGCCCTTTTATTAACAAAGATGGGTGCATCCCCTACTACTGTCTTTTTTTAAATTTTTTTTATTAAACTCATTATCAGAATATACTATTTCCATAAAGATATACAACCTTTTTTTTAAGTTAAAAAAATTTCTTCTTGCATACAGAACAAAAACAACAAAACTATGAACAAAGATGTTCATCATGTAAAAGCATATTGATGTTACAGTAGGATTAATAAAAATCATCTGTTTACAGAGTTTAATGAATTACTTTTCCATTAGATCATATATGATGTTCCATAAATGATATAAAGTAGTATTCCTGGAGGATCTAGCTTTAATAGTCAACATTTCTAAATTACATGTTTCAATGAGGAGATTTTTAAATTCCTGAAATGTGGGAGATGTATTAGATTTCCAGTTCTTTGTGATTGTTTTCCTGGCAACAGATAATATAGACCAAACCAAAGGGTATTTATTTTCCCTTATACAATCTGGAACTGGTGTATTAAATAACACAAGCAATTTAGAGAGAGTAAAATTACCAGTAAAGATTGTTTGCAAGAAATTAATATCATCCCATAATTTTCTTAAGTATGAGCAATTGTAGAACATATGAGGCCACTCTGCATTCATTTCATTGTTACATCTCCAACATGTTAGATTCTTCTTACTAATTTTACTTGTATTATATGGGGTGAGAAATGATCTATGAAAACATTTCCAAGTGAATAATCTCCACTTTAGTGATGATGTGGTCTTACTTGCTGATTGTAATATATTCAGTTTGTCATTCTCAGAGGGAAGATCATTAATTGAAGAAAAATATTTCCAGTAGTTATCTGGATTTGTTTCTAAATCACAATTAATAGCCCTATAAATGCATGACAGCTTATTTTTAACAGGAGACTTATGCTGAACTGACATAAAATGTATTAGTTTAGGGATTGATTTTCTTGTTGTAGGAGACATACGATCCAGTTTATTTAATACATATTGCCTAGCTTCTTGTAGATGCAGCCATGAAAAGGTATCAAATTTATACTCTTCCATAAGTGAACTATTGGATTTTAACTTATTTGATGCCAAAATGTTAAATGTTTTTGATAAAAAGACATTTTTGCATAATCTGAAGAAAAAATGGCTCTATGCATGTAAGCAATGGGAAAAAGTAGAAAAATCCAATTCTTGTATATGTTCCATTTAAATATATAGGTTTGGGAAAGCTATACACCATTACCTCAGTTATTCATATGGTATGTAAGTGCAATCCTAGGTTTATTTGGATGCCATAAAAATTTTTGAATCATTAAATTTTTTGATTATTTGGTAAGAAGGAGGTATCGATATAAATTGAATTATATATAAAATTTTTGGGGAGAAGAATCATCTTTATGATTAAAAGTTTATCATCCATAGAAAAAGGAATTTTGTTCCATTTGATTATTAAATTTTCTATAAGTAGTAAACTTTTATTGTAGTTTATTTGGATAGTATCTTTAATATTGTTAGTAATAACTATTCCTAGGTATTCTATTTGTTGAGATTGAGCTATATACTTCTTATATTCATCAAGTATGTTGTATTTTTTGATCCTATTAAAATAATTTGTGTTTTATTATTATTAAAGGTAAGACCGGAATTTTGTTGGAAATGTTCCATATTTTTAAAAAGTTTTTGTATAGATTCGCTGTTACCCCCAAGAGTTATCAATATGTCTGCAAACATTTGTATTTTAGATGAAATACTAGAGGTTAATTTATATCCTTCAATATCTCTGGCATCTCTTATTAAATTTGCCCATGGCTCCATAATTAATGTAAACAATAAAGGGGATAAGGGACATCCTTGCCTGGTACCTTTTATTATTGGTATATTTTGAGAAATACTAGTACTAATTTTAATATAAGCTTGACTACCATTATATAGCTGAGTAATAAGATTTATAAAATTATTGGAGAAATTTAATTCCTTTAATAAAATGAACAAATATTCCCAAGAAATGAGTCGAAAGCACAATTTATATGTAGGCTGACTAGGGTTAAGTTTTTATTGAGATTTTTCACAGAGCCAATCAAGGTTAATACTCTTTTAATGTTGTCATATGAAGTTCTATTAACTATGAAACCCGTTTGGTCATCATCCACTAAATTAGTTAAAAATAATTTAAGTCTAGCTGCATAAACGGACATAAACATTTTGTAATCAGTGTTTAATAGGGAAATGGGTCTATAGGAAGAACACTTTGTGGGGTCTGTATTAGTTTTCAATATAGGGGAAATAAAAGTATATTTCCAAGAGGGTGAGATTATCTTTTCATCCTGAACATGATTAAGTACTTTGTGAAGCAATTTTAGAGCATTCATAGGTAATAATTTTCAAATTTCAGGAATGATGCCTTCGTTACCTGGTGCTTTATTTTGCTTTAGCCAGGTAATTTGGGTTTGTATGTCTTTGAATGATATTTGCTTGTCAAAGGTAGTTACTTGTTCTTCTGAAAGCCTTTTTAGTCTGTTTATTAATAAATGTTTTAATTTCCTCTTTAGGGTTAAATGCATTAGAAGTTTGATGTTTAGAAAAAATTCTCTAAATTCGGCTAGGATATTGTGAAGATCGGAGACCATCTTATCCTTTTTAAAGGAGAATATTTCATTAATATGATTAACTTTAATCTTTTTGTTTCCCAACTACTGTCTTGAGCTCACTATTGCATTCTGAAATCCTCCAATTGTTGACCACTATATTTAGTTCATAGTTCATAGTTTAATACTAAGCTAACTGCCCTTGCAAGCCATTTTATTAAGCTTAGCCAATTACCCCTTGTGAAACTCAAACCCTGCACCTTGTGTTTGTAAGGCAAACACCTTAGCCATTAAGCCATCCTCCCAACCCCTTTGTTATTATTAATTTGTTATCTGTTTGCTATCTATAGTGAAAGTTAAGGGCATGGATGTAACCCAATCTCTATTTTCTTGAGGGTTACCCCTTTTTCCCTCCATATTGTGATCCAAAGCAAGAATATTGTTCACAATTTTAAAAGGGTGCCCCTATTTTTAAACATAAGGTGTAATTCAGTTACAAGAGAGTGTAACTTGTAAGCCTATTCAGTCTTACCAACTGACATGCATACTATAATGCAAGAGACTATTGCTTGCTACATTTTTTTACTAATAACCAAACCTAAAATGTTAATTTATTTTTCTTTAAAAACTTCTAAATCCAAAAAACAGAGTTTTTTAAAGCATCCCAGTTGCCAGTAAAAGTAAAAAAGAGGTGCTTTTGTTCATATATTCTAGAAATTTGGAAAGCTCCAATTCTGTCCCTCTCCACACAAAAAAAGGTCATCAATAAAATGATAAGATACAATTTTACTTCTACCTACAAGTTTAGACAAAATGTTGGTCTCCCAACACGCCATAACTAAATTAGCGTAATTGGGAGCCATTCTTACACCCATCGCTATACCTTTCGTTTGCAAAAAATATTCTTTTTCAAACGTGAAAAAATTGCATGAAAGAATATTGTCTGTATATTCCAGCATAAACCTACATTCATCTAATGCATACTCACCATTACTAATTAACATGTTGCCCACCCATTCTAAACCTAATTCAGAGGAATGCATGTGTATAAAAATGTTACATCTATACTGTTACTAAAAAATCTCCAATTTCCACTCTCAAATTCTTGATTTTATTTAAAAAAAATCAAAAGAACTCCTGATAAAAGACTCTGTTTTAACAATCTATACATTTAGAACAAGGCTCCAATTTTTAGTTTTTCTATAGTTTTTATGCATTTAAATATTTTTTTTGAGTTTCCTTTAAGATGGAAGGTTGTTTTATTTTGTTTTTTATTGTTAATTGAAGTGAGAATTTGATTGGTTAGGATGTTTTTAAGAATTATATATTATGGTTAATGTGTAATTAGTTTGTTCCTATGAAGGCCCATGTTTTTTGGCCAAAAGCACTTAACCAGTGGTATTAAAGTCTTTCTGAAGAAAGGATTCAGTGACTTCACTTTCCCCTTGTGTTTTTTGTTTTTATTTTTTTTAAATCTGTGTGTACTTCCTTTCTCCCTCATATGCTTGCCCAAAGCATTAGTTGTTACCTTTCTACGTATTTCAGATTTGTGTTCAATAATTCTGTCCTTCAACCTTCTTGTGCATTTCCCTATGTAGAATGCTTGACACACCTTACAGCATCTCATATACACAATGGCAGTGGTATTACAAGTTGCAAAACACCTGAAAGTATATTTCTTCTTAGTGTTAGGATGTATAAATTCATGACTTCTATTTATATCATCACAGCATACGCAGTTATAACAAGGAAATGTAGCCTGTTTTCTACTTAAGTTCAACTTTTTATTATTTTTAAAGTCCTTATAGTATAATCCTTGTTTCAAATTCAGACAGATACAATATGAAAACAAGGCAGCCTCTCCAAATATTCTGATTATCTCAGACATGTTTTTAAGAATACCCCAGTTGTTTCTAGTAATATTCTTAACATCTGCGATTATATGTTATGACATAGCATATTATTATTTTTAATAGAATTATGATCAGAATTAACATGGCTAGTATTACTAGAAAAGTGGGGTATCGCTTTGCCTGTTCTTTCCATAATAACTTAATCTGCTGTACATCTTAATAAGGAGTTATTATAACCACAGCATTCAAAATCTGTGGTCATTTTATCCAGTTCCAATTTAAAGCTAGCCTCATCCGTGTTTAGTTGAGTGACTCTTAAACACTTGTCCTTTGACTACACACTTAAAAGTGTGTGTGGCATGCATATTATTCCTGTGGACATATCGGTTGGAGTGTATCTCTCTTCTATGTATCGAAGTATTAAGAACGCTGACTGCCACAGACTCCACAGGATGACACCACCAGACGGATCAGTGAAACGCTTTCACCCACTAAACATGGGCTTCATCAGAACACCACATTTAGTGGGTGAAAGCGCTTAACTTTTGGTGGTTATACACATTAAAAGAAGAGTTTTACTGAGCCATCTGGTGGTGTTATCCTGTGGAGTCTGTGGCAGTCAGCGTTCAAGTTGTTGTGTTTTTTTGGTTATTTGTAGGCTGAACGCTTCACTATTTCTGCAATTTCAAAAAGTTAGTGGTTCTATTTAAATATTCTTTGTATACTTTAAGTTCAGCATCATTACTAGTCCATAGGAAAAATGTCATCCACAAAGCATTTAAAAAATATTTTGTCATAAAAGGATGCAGTTCACTATAAAAAATTGCTCTTCGCAGCACAAAACAACAATATTGGCATATGTATTTGCCATTGGGGTGCCCAATTGCTACCCCATTTTTCTGTATGTATGTACATTCATTAAACGTAAACACATTATTAGGCAACACCACTTTTGTCAATTCACAAATTGTTTCCACTTCTCTACCAACCACGCCACATGTTCTACTTAAAAAGCCATGTAGTGCTTCTAACCCATATTGTAGAGGTATCACAGTAAATAATGATTTAATGTCAAGAGTTACAAATAAAAATTCAGCATTCTGATGTTCATTAAACCAGCACTATAACTGTTGTAAAAAATCTTACGTATCTTTAATAAAACTTTTAACCTTATATAAATATTTGCTTAAAGCAACCTGCAAATAGTGCGAAATATGTTTGTTGACCCAGCCAGAACCAGATACAGTAGGACACATGGTTGGATGGGTTAGACTTTTATGAATTTTCAGGAGACCATACAAAACAGGTGTCACAGGGCATGGAACTATAAAATAATTAAACAATTCAGTACTGATGTCATTAAGTTGCAGCTCAAAAAATACACATATTAACTTTAGTTATACATTTAAATACTTCTGCTGGAGGGACTTGTTTAATGATAATATCATTGTTATTTTGTAATTTCTCAAGAGCTTGAAACTCAGACAAAGAAAGGTTGTATTTCTTTTTTTCAGACTTCATATAACAGTTATGTTATGTCCCTTTCACATGCCCTCATAAATGCATTTAAAATGGGACAATTCAGCGGTATAAACATACTAAGTTTTTTACATACCTGTGTAGATATATTAGTTGCATCCTTAAATATAAATTTCAGACTCACATTCCTGATAAACATTCTAAGATTAGTCAGCGCTGACGCAACATTATCCACATTAGATGGAATGAAACCTATGCCTTTATTCAAAAGCTTTAACTCAGTGAAAAACAAGAAACAAGGTGAATGTTGAATTTCTTTAAATCACAGTAATTTAATCTGACAAAGGAAGCCACTAGTGATGTGAAATGACTATTCATTATGTGAGCTGTTGAGAATGTCACTGCATTCCAGAGTAAACATGCTTCTAGTGATATATATCCCTTCTTTCTTACAACAAAATACCTTGATTTTTTAATGAAGTAACTGGTATACAGGAAGAGAGAACCGGATACATCTCATAACACATAAAGACTGAACATAACAACATGAGTATTGTGATCTTGTGTAGCGTTTTCCACAGCAGATTGCATAACAGATACATTCTTTCAGCATTGTGGGACAGTCAGCTTATAATGACCTCCCTTCCACTGTGTGCGTGAGAGAGAGAGTTAGAACAATGAAAAGTGCAAACTACATGCACAATACATGGGTAATACACTTCCAGTATTTGATAATACTTACAGTTTCTTACAGCATAGAAATAGTACTCGATAATCAGATAGACTGGGTGGTCCATCAGGAACCATCTTCATCTGTAGCACCGAAGTACAAATGGGAAAAGAACAGAAATATTATAAGACATATAAAATGTACAGACCATTGATGAGATATTTAAAAACATAATTACTGGGATGTGATTAACTATTTGCAGCTTAAGAATTAAATTGTTGAAAAGTAGGCCTTTGGCCAAATCTTTCCTGCCTGACTTGTTCATGAACGTGAGTGTAATATTGTATGTGCCTTGTAGCCGTCTTCATGGACACCAGTTTTGTCATTACATTTAGTTTTCAAAGGTGCATGCTTTCACTGAGGTACTTCTTAGTTAACGTGTGTGTTGGGGGGGGAGGCAGTATTAAATAAGATTTTCTTGCCAGTTCTGAAGGTGTACTGAAGATTGCTTAGTTTACCTTATTCAAAAAATGTGTTTCTTGGCTGCTAATGACATTAAAAGTGTACTTCATTCATTGTAGGTCTCAGATGATGTTTAAATAAATGTCCATAAATACCAGAGGAACCCAGAGAATGTATATCTAATGCATACAAATGTCCCAGACAGGGAAGAATGTGTGAAATTTTTTCATTGTGTAACAAGAAGCAGCAAAGAAAATAAAGTTTGACATTCTGTTGCTTTTATGCAAATAATATATATATATATCTAGATAACACTGTCAGGCAATTCATGAAGGTTAGAGTAACAGCATGACTAATGCTATGCTAAAGTGATACTGAAAGTATATACTTTTAAGCAACAACTATGCCCTAAACACAGCATGCCTATTACCCAGACATACCTCTCAGCTGTACGATTTTCCCTGAATGTCCAGATTTTTGTCTCATATTTTTAGTCCGTTTTTCATAAAATTATGGTTTTCTGGCAAATTAGTGGCAAATCATTTCAAGATTGAAGTTAGAAAATAATGACAGAAATTTGATTTTCAGACTTCACACCCTAAAGAAAATTTATGCTAATGCAAAATCTGGTGTTCTGAAGTTGTTGTTTTCATTTGATCGTCAACCTGGGGGACTCTGATCTGGCATCAGATCCAAAATCCAAGCTCCTCCCCTATCCATAGTGCCCTGCTCTCCCTTCTCCCCTCAGATTTCATTTGCTGCTCATTCTGAATAGCACGAGTCGCTTTGCTCCAAGTTTCTCCAAGTTTTTTTTTGGGACCTTGTAAGTTTGTTTCTTGGGTCTTATCTCCCTTTTTCTTCTAACTTTCTTATCCCCGCATTGGGCATTTTGGTTTAGTAAAAGAAAAAAAAAGTCTCCTGCTACTTCAATCCCCTCTCTTCTTTCTTCTCTCCTTTTGGGGAGAGAGAGAGAGAGAGAGAGTGTGTGTGTGTGTGTGTGTGTGTGTGTGTGTGTGTGTGTGTGTGTGTGTGTGTGTGTGTGTGTGTGTGTGTCTGTGTGTGTGTGTATCTGTGTGTGTGTGTATCTGTGTGTGTGTGTGTGTGTGTGTGTGTGTGTGTGTGTGTGTGTGTGTGTGTGCTTGGATTTTCTTCGTGTCACCATGGCTGAGACTCCAAAGCCGGAGTTCAAGAAGTTTATGAAGTGTAGACACAAGATTCCTCCATCTGATGCCCACAGTCTGTGTGTGGTGTGTTTGGGGGTTCCCCATTTAGATTCATCCTGCTCAATTTGTGTGGGCATCAACCCCTGTGCACTTATCAACAGGAGGAATAACCTAATTTTGAAGAACCTACTTCATCCTCCAGCCGAGGCCTGTTCATCCTCCTCCACCCCAGCGGTACACTTACTCTGCCTACCTTCAGCATCATTCCCAGCCGGGGCCGGTGGCTTTCTCTGTCCAGTCCAGTCCACTCTGAGCCTGTCTGAAGCTGAGGTGGACAGGTTAATGTTGAAGTTTCTTTGGGCCCAGATTCAGCTGAGAGTCTTGCCTGCTATGTCTCCCTGCAGAGCCATGAGCATGCAGTCTGGTTTCCTCCCGTTATCTCCTTCTCAGATCTGACCTTTGGCTTCCGAGTCTTTGGGTCCAAGGTTTCTGAGTGTTGAGGCATCAGCACTGATGGTCCCTTGAACTCAACGCCTGACAGTTGCCTTGAGTGGTTCAGCTCCGATGTTGAGGGAGCAGACTGCCTCTCGGAGCAGTAACTTTGGCGTTGGCTCAGAAGGGCTGACGTCGACTGCCAAGCCTTTGGAGTTGTCCCTACCCCTAAGGCCTTTGTTGCTGGGAAACCCTACTCCTACTCCCCCCCAGGTGCTGGGGGCAGTGGCCTGGCAAGCTCTGATACCAACATTTTCAGCTCCAGCTGCACTGCCGTCTGGGGTCCGCTCACCTTCAGCGTTTGAGGTGGTGGAGAGGATCCTCTTGTCTCCTTTGAGAGCCTTGACACTTCCTTCCCCGGATTGCATCCTGGCTCCTTCTGTTTCTTGGCCAGAGTCTTCTGTCCTGCCCCTTCAGGGACAGCCTGTTGCTGGACCACCCCAGGAGGTTCCTGTTTAGGATTCGCCAGAAGCTTCTGAGTCCTCCCCTTGAGGAGGCCCCTCGGAAGCATATGTGCAAGAGGAGGCACTTGGACTTCCCACTGGAGTCTCTCACTGATGATACAGACTTGGATGAAGGGGAGGGTTTCACTCAGTCACCCCCTGATGGTCTCATTTGGAGACATCATGGAAATCCTACACCAAAGAGATGGGTGATCTACCCTCAAGCCTAACCCTGATTAGTCTGTATTCCTGGAGGTGTTTTGCACAAGACCTCCTATTCTTGGGTGTGCCCTCCCCCCCCATGGATTCCTTGGTGGATTTAATTTCTAATAGGGAATGGAAGGAATCAGACACAGTTGAGCCCATCCCTAAGTGCCTGGACAAGGTTCTCAGTGCTCCATTAGACAGACCCCATTGCTCAAAGGGTTTCTAGGTCGATCCCATGGTGGTTGCAGCAGCCACCAAGAAGGACCTGGCTCTGGAAAGCTCCTTGGTCCTTCCTCCAGACAGAGAGTCTAGGGCGATGGACCGCTTTGTGAAGCGGGCATATGCTTCAGCCACCTTTGCTCTGTATGCGCTGAATTATTTGTCCCATGTTATCAGATTGCAGAGGGACCCGGTTAGGGAGGTCACGGAGTCTGTCCTAGGGTTCATGTCAGTAGAGGAGAAGAAGGTTTTATTCTCCCATATGGCCACCCTAACTGCCATTTCTAACATGCCCATGAGGCTGCTTTCTCATGCAACTGAGGGTGCCTCTAGGGCTGCCAGGATGGGTGCTGTCATTAGGTGGCATGCCTGGCTCCAGCATTGTGCCTTTTTGGAACCTTTCAAGGCGTCATTCACAAACTCTCCCTTTGACAGTTCAACTTTGTTTGGCAAAACTGTTTATGACACACTGACCCAGAATTAGAATGATGGGAAGACCTTGTCTGCCATCAGGATCTGCTGGCTGTATTCCACAAAGATCCTTTTTGAGTAATAAGCATGGAGTCAAGAAGCTGTGGTTTTGGAAGTCTCAGGGTCCCAGGATGCTCAGGGGTCGTATGCCCCCAGGGGCAGAGGGGAAAATGAAAAACACTGCCCTTGTGGCAGAGGAGGTCAGAAGAACCAAGATTCGTTCTCAGACAGACCCTTTCAGCAGTCCTGAGGGATTGCCCGACTGCTGTTCTCTGAGGCAGTCAGGGTATGTCTCCCTCTCTGCACCCAACAGACTTTGAGTCCATCATGAACAGTTGTTCAGTGTGCAAATAATATGTAGAGGTTATTCCATCCCATTCCTTCACCTTCCCTCTCTGACAAAGCACCTCCTGGACGTTCCTCCCAGTCAAAGAGGGGAGGCAGCCGTTGACATCTCCAGGCTGCTTGAAAAGTGAGTCATCCAGTCAATCCCCCAAGACCAGTCCGGATCAGGCAATTATTCCAGGTTCTTTTTGGTACCAAAGAAAACAGTGGACTTAAGACCCATCCTGGATCTCTCTGCCCTGAACCTGTCCATTGCCAAGACAAAGTTTTGGATGGTCACCCTACAGTCCATTCTACCCTTTCTACAGATGAACGACTGGATGTGCTAAGTGGACCTTCAGGATGCATACTATCTTATCAAGATGAGCAGATGATCCAGACGGTTCCTTCACTTCCAGCTGGGAGCCAGTCATTTTCATTTGAGTTCTCCCCTTTGGACTCACCACTGCCCCCAGGTGTTTACCAAAGTGATGGTGGTAGTGACAGCATATCTGCAGCTGCAGGGGTTTTCAGGTCTTCCTGTAGCTGGACGATTAGCTCCTTTCTGCTCCCTCCAGGCATCAACTGATTCAGGCCAGGGATTGTCTTCTCCACCTAGCCCCTTCCCTGGGCATCAAAGTAAATCTTGCTAAGTTGAACCCGGTATCTGTTCAGGTATTGGACTTCATAGGGGCATGGATGGATACGATTCAGGGCAGGGTGTTTCTGCCTCCAGACAGGTTATTGTCACTTCAGCTTCACATATAATCTGTTCTTTAGACCCAACTTCCCCCTGCAAGTATGGTTCTTAGGGGGTTGGGGTCCATGGCGGCTATGATCTCTCTTCTACCAACCGCACACCTTCACATGTGGATTCTTCAGTGAACCTTGGCAGTTCAATGGTCTCTTCTTGACTTTCGTTTGTTGTATCCGGTCCGGTTGTCCCAAGTTTGCCTGGACTGTCTTCACTGGTGACTCCAGTCCCCAGACCTTCTTCTGCGCCGCCCATTTGTGCTTCCTTCCCCCTCTATCACAGTGACCACACACACCTCCCTGCTCGGGTGGTGGGCATAGCATGGGATGGATGGTCCAAGGCACGTAGTCTTTCCTGGAGACCAGTCTGCATGTCAATGTCCTGGAGATGAGGGCGGTGCTTTTGGCGTTGCAAGCTCTCCATGCCTTTCTTCCTACCAGATGATTGTCATTCAGATGGACAACATGTAAGTTGTCTAGCACATCAACAAATAGGGAGGGACCAGATCTTATCTCCTTTGCTGCAAGACCATGAGATTGTGGGAGTGGGTGATCTCTTCCAACTGTTTTCTGGTGGCAATGCACATTCTGGGGAGGTTCAGCATTCTAGTATACAAGCTCAGCAGGTCTATTCTGATGCCTTACAAGTGGTCTCTTAATCCGTCAGTAGTGGACATGATCTTCCAAAAGTGGGGCCATCCTTGTTGTGATCTCTTTGCCTCTCCTTCCAACATGAAGTGCAGTGAGTATTTTGCTCTGATCCCTCCTCCGGGGGAGTCACTCAGGGATGCTGTAGTCTATGCTTGGCCCTTCGGTCTACTTTATGCTTATCTTCCTCTTCCTCTGATCCCCAAGTTTATTCAGAAAGCACAATGGTTGGGGACCTCAGTCATTCTCATTGCTGCATCATGGCCTTGTTGAGGGTGGTTCCCCACTCTGAGGTCTCATCTAGTGTGTCCTCCCTGGACCCACTTCCGGATCTGATCACGCACCCATCAGGGATTCCTCACCCGGATTTAACAGCCTGAAGCTTACTGCTTGGCTGCTCCAGTTTCCCTGATAGCCAGGACTCTCAGGCTTTCTTCTCCTGTCAAAAATATCTTGATTGCAGCTTATAAAGCTTCTACCAGGAAGATCTATCCAGCAAGTGAAAATGTTTTTTTGATCTGGGCTTCTCAACAGCTCCAGTTCTTGCCATTTTGGATTTTCTAGCCTATATTTTTAATAATGTGGCTAGTTTTTCTACTATTAAAGTTCAGTTGGTAGCTATTTCTAATTTCCATGTGAGTGCGAATTCAGCTTTCTTGGCTTCGTCCAAGCTCTGTAAGGCCTTTTTGATGGGTACCTTTCTTCGGCCTTCTGTCAAGGACCCCATGCCTCCTTGGGATATAACTTTGGTTTTACAGGCCTAGGTTTCTCCTACATTTGAACCAGCTGCCACTGTTGATTTACAATTCTTGTCTTGGAAGACTGCCTTTTTGGTGGCTATTACTTTGGCCAAGAGGGTTTCTGAACTACAGGCACTGTCTGTCAAGCCCCCTTATTTGGTCTTTCATAAAGACAGAGCGTCTCGTAGGACTAACCCATCCTTCTTACCAAAGATGGCTTCTGAAGCGAACATTAACCAGGTTATTAATTTAATTTTGTTGCTTTTCATCTAAACAAAATGTAGATTTCTCAGAACAAGGAACTGCCCTTAGGCCAACCTTTATATATTTAAAGCTAGTGTGCTATATTCATATTACTTTTAATACATTTCTTGATACATATGTTAATGTTGTCTTATGTGTTGTTTTGTTAATATGAAAATAAATGTCCTTCTATACATATACCTGACAGTAAATGAAAATGTATAAAATATGAAATATATATTTTGTTGTATGTAATAGTGGATACATGCTGTTTACTGATTTGCCCTCACATCTGGTATATTTCTGTCTTGGTGTTTTCTAATAATATGGTAATAGTAGTGCATATGTATCTGCACTGGTTGCATGTACTACATTTAGTTGTCCCTGAATGTCATCCAGCCCTCCTATACATTGTCCTTTTGATACTTCTTTTTTTGATAGTAGTGAGGTGAGAACTACTATATTCCAAGTAGCTATTGAATGTGTCTTCTCCTATATATTCTACTTTTCATCTTACCTTTTTCAAATATTAATGAGAGAGTGTCAAATAAGCTATCTGATAAAGATTCCACTGTATAAGTGAATTTTAGGTAGTTACTCCTAGAATTTAGATCCCTCATGAAAGTTTCTAATTCATTTCTGTTCCAAAACCTGTAGTAACATTGATATTTGTGAAGACTTATTTTATGTTCTGTTCTTCCTTCCCAGTCTTCTTCAGAGAAATCAAAAATGGGGCACAAGCTGCCCCATTGCTACTCTTTTTACTCCTTGACTTATGCGTATTCACCTCCTTATAACATTGTGCCCCTGTGTTAAGTCCATGGAATTCTAACTGTGAGTGATTGATTTATCCCTCCAAAAAAATCCCTTTTTTCCATTGACCTCCTTCCAAAAGCAGTCCATCCTCTTTGGGAATGCTGAAAAAATAGAGTCGACCATGTCAATGGTTACTAAATGCTTGAAATCTGTTTTTC
Organism: Protopterus annectens; assembly: GCF_019279795.1. Classification (NCBI taxonomy): domain Eukaryota; kingdom Metazoa; phylum Chordata; order Ceratodontiformes; family Protopteridae; genus Protopterus; species Protopterus annectens. The sequence continues at coordinate 718,648,185 of NC_056732.1, read as the reverse complement.
TCCTTATCAAATAGTACCGCTATTTAATTTTTTGTACTTTTTGATATCTTATACCTCTACCTTGAATTTCTTAACAGTAACAGGCACGCATTTCATTCAAAATAAAGTGAAGTGTTCTTTTCTTTTTTTATTCCCATTCCTGTAAAATTGTATATAAAATTGTCAATATACACTAATATTATATCATTAATTTTACAATGTCCCCTTTGGTGAAGCTCAGTACCTCCTGGTGGTTCCCTCCACCCTCCTGGGAGGTGGTGGTAAAATCCTGCTCTTCATGTCTGGTTTGTTCCTCTGAATCCCTATTTCATCCCTCTCTTTCTAAAAATACCTGTTGAATTTATTCTACTCTTCTTTTTTACTTTTCTATCCCACCTGTCCGCTATGCTTGCTCACTACTGTACTGTTCTAAATCTCTTTTTTTATTTTTACACTTTTTCAAAAACTGTATTTCCATCTGTCTTTGAACCCACTTGTATTGGGAATTAATACAAAACAGGTTATTAATTTGCCAGTTTTCTTCCCGAATTGCCAGAACAGAACTGAGGGGAATACAAATTACACTTGATGTTCACAGGCAGCTGCATTTTTGATTGCATAAAACCAAAATATTGCGTAAGTCTGATCAGCTTTTTGTGTCTTTCTCTAATTCCTCATCTGGGAAAGCCTGTTTCTAGAGTTACATTTGATCATTGGATTTCTGAGTATATTTCTTTGGTTTATCGCTACAAAGGTTTGCATCTACGGGGTCCTGTATGGACGCATTCCGCCTGATCAGTATATACTTCTGTGGCTTTTAGGTCCAGGGTCCCTATTGATGATATCTGTTCTGCTGCTACCTGGTCCTTTTCACATACCTTTATTTCCCACTCCAAGCTAGATATGTTTTCCAGGAGCAGGGCATCTTTTGGCTCAGCTATGCTCTGGAACATCCTTCCATGAGGGCCTCCCAAGGTTATGGTAGCTAGGGACTCTGTCAAACATGTTGAAGATCATATAAAAACAACCAATTCAGATAAAGAATTATGTACTTACCATAACATTCCATTGGAGTTGTTGCTTTTCATTTGTTTTCAGTTATCCCTCCCTCCTTCCCCCCTGCCCTTTTTGGCTGTGTAGTTTACTAGACAGAGGCAGCTGAAGGATGCTCCTTGGACAAAGCTGAATCTGTGTGTGTGCCAGTGCCTCTTTTTTGGTCAGGGATGTAATGTAGTTATATTCGAAGGAGTTGGTGCTGTTCTGCAACAAACTCGATCTGAGGGAAGGAGGGAGAGCACGGGGCATTATGGGTAGAGGATTATGGATCCAATGCTGGAGTATACGGCTGAGTCGTATGAGTCCCACAGGTTGAAGACAAATGAAAAGCAACAACTCGGATGGAACCTTATGGTAAGAACATAACTTCTTTTTATGTCAGCTTTCTAAGTTTTTAAGAGCAATATTTAAAAATTGTCCCTATTTTTAGGCCTTTGTCCCACTTTTATTTATGGCTTTGTCTAGATTTCTTGCTCCAAGAGCTTGAGAGGTATGTCAGTGTATTTTTCCCCTACAGAATGATTCCCATACTTCCACATTTTTAAAAAGACTAACATGGCAGTTTTTTTTCCTCGGTGTGCCATCTCTTTCCTAGTCAGTTTCCTCTGTGCACACCATGTTAAAGTTGAATGAAATATAATACTTTCTGTAGGAATTGGTCTGTCCATTTTGTCGATCACATTTGAAAGTTTCTTACCAAGGAAAATGCACACAGCAAGGTACCTCTGTATATCTTTTTCTGCAGTTTCTAACCCACTGGGTTTGTACAACTATTCAGTCTAAAGCTTCACCATTTTAAATGTGTATTGTCACAGCCGCATTCTTTCCCTCTCTGAGGCCATAAATGTATTGATCCTTTTGTAGTTTGAAGGTGAAGAAGCCTGATAATGACTAAGAGTAGTTTTACTAAAGCTGATGTTCAAGCTAGTAAATATTGTACTCTGGCTGACTTGTGGAAGGAAGGCAGAAGAAAGATGAGACCTGAATCTCACAAAATTCTATTTTTTATCTCAGCTATTTTCCTAGACACTTCTGCAAGATTTTTTTTTTATACATATTGTGATATGTATGTAGGAAAGTGTAGGAAACAAATATGTGAGAATCACTGCAAACCAAGCATTCACACCTTTTTTTCTTAAGGATTGTCAAAAGTAACAGTATTTCTCACTGCTTTGATTTTGACTAAATGGAAATGTGATCCAAGAGCCAAGATTAGGGAATTTAAATGTCATCACCTGTGACCTCATAATTTATTACAGACAGAAAGTAGCTTTCCAAGAAAAGATCACATCCGGATGTCTGCCCCCAAAGGACATTCACATTTAGAAACAAAAAAATTAAATTAAAAATAGCTACTTATTATGCTGTAAGCTGATTTGGATTGTATAGAACTTAGTGACAGAATAAACAATTTTTTCAATTTCTGCTCATAGTGGTCATTTATGAGACCATGCTAAATATATACAAGTTGTGTGGAACTGTAAGTATACTACAATAGTAGCAAGGTTAAGGATACTGATTAAATAGATACTGATTAAATAGAGGCAATGTAGAACTTTTGCATATTTAAAATAAATATGTTGTTGTTTAGGTGGATTTCATAGTTGGTGCTTTTAGTCTTGCTACACCTCGTAGTGGAAATTCCCTTGACTTCCTCATCTGTAGCATCCCATATACCCTAAGCAACATACTTCATAACCATCAGCCTATGAGTCAGGGTATTTTGACAAATGAACACCATGCAGGCAAAGATAAGAACTATGTTAACCTGAATGAGCTGTGCCACTTTTCACTCCTGCCCTCCTTTTGCATTCATCCTGTATTTATAGAATTCTTTATTTTTATCATTTCTTTAAATTATGAATAGAGTTTGGGTAGCTGGTGTTAAGACCTGCTGAGTCACTTAAATTATACTTAACTCCAGCTTTAGTCTTTTGAACAATAATTTGTTGAAATCTTTTCTGACCTGTGAGACAGTAAGGTCTTTAAAGCTAGATAGAAAAGCAAGATGGCTGACATAAGACTGGTGAATTATACCAGGAATAACACTGAGCAGCTCAGGCTGTCATTCTGTATCCAACTGCATTCTTGGTCAGCCACAACCCTTTAGTTTTGACCTCAACTTCTGAGAAGTATATATCAAACAGTAGGGGGCCCAGCACTGAGCCCTGTAGCACCCTGCTAGTAACAGGTCTGCTGGTTGATGTGGAGTCACCCACTTTGATAGTGTGTGAGCTAGTTGGCAACCCTTCTTACACCGAAAGCGTTTACATTCAATTTGCTAAGTTTATTGGTACTGCCTGATTGTGGGATTGTGTTGAAAGACTTTGCTAGGTCGAGGTATTCTCTGTGCAGAGATTTACCCTCGTCAGTAACCCTGGTCACATTTTTGAAAAAAAATCCATAAGATTTAAAAGGCAGGATCTGCCCTTGACAAAGCCGAATTGGGTAGGATCCAAGGTATGGAGGTTGCCTATGTCTGTATTTGTGAGATCCATAATGATACGTTACATGGCCTTACAAATGAGGCTGATCAGGGTTATGGGTCTGTAATTCCCTAGGTCTGTTGCTATTTCACCTTTGTGGAGGGGAATACCTGTTGCTGTTCTCCATTCTGCAGGAGCAAAGCCTGTAGTTAGACAGTTATTGAAAAGGGTACTTAATGGTGATGCTAGTCATGTTTTAGTCTGTTTAGAAGACAGCCTGGGATTCCATCTGGTACAAAAGGGCTCTGTTTTTTAACTTGGACAAGGCTTTAATGACCTGTTCTTCCAATATGTGGGGTGGGGTGAAAGTTTGTGATAGGTTTGGAGGGGATAAGGGAGTGAAATTTTTGCTAAGCCTATCAGCTAGCAGGTTTGCTATCTGTGGGGTCAGTGTGTGTGATACCATTGGTCACTAGTTCTGGATGTGCTTGGGCCCTACCTTTTAGGTTGCGTGTATAGCTTTAAAAGGCTTTATGGTTATCCTTGGCTGTGATTGCTATGTTTTTCTCAAAGAAACCCTTAGAGGATTTGAAAAGTTGTCTTATTTGCCTGTTGAGGCTGAGGAGGGTGCTTTTCTATTGTTGGGGTCTTGCCTTTGTTTTCTTGGACAGCAACATTTTGCATTTATTGTAAAGTTTATTGATGCTGGATGTCCACCATGGTGGCTTGTATTTACTTGGGGCTCTAGCTTTGATTCTTTCTGGTACAGCTGAGTCTACACACTTATGTAAGTGATTGTACAGGTCTGTAGTGGAAGCTTTCGTTTAGATGCCACTTACAGCTGGAGGTGGGGTTTGGAATGCATTTATAACCTTAACCTAGGAGGGGATAGTTTGCCTTGGTGAAGTTTTTAGTCTAATTTTGCCCTTTGTAAGTTCTGGTGTTAGTGTGAGCTCAAAGGTGACTGATTTGTGGTCAGATTTAACTAATGAGGGTCTGACAGTTGCGTTAGTGCATTTGTTTGACATGTTAGTGAGGACCAGATCTTGTATGTTTATTCCTCTTGTCAGAGTATGAACAGTTTGTTCCAGGGCATTTGAGTTAACAAAGTCAAGGAACTTTTGCACTAGTGAGTTAGGGCTAGCATAGGTTTCCTATTTGATTTTCGGTAATATTTGGATTGTCTCCAGTTTGGTTAAGTAGGCTTCATGTGTGTCATGAGCCAAGGAGGGGGATCTGTAACCGGCTATGACTTGAATGTGGATCTTACCCACAGTAAACTGAACTGGGAGTAACTCCATGGAGTTGTCCAGTCTAACTAGATGGGAGGCAAATTTTTCTCTAATATAGATAGAAGCGCAGCCTCCTTTGGTTCTCACACATTCATTAGTTTCCACTGATACATGCTTTACTCCCCAAATTTCTACAGAAAGCATACTGGTTGAAAAGCACAGTTAGGCCTCATCAGATTTGGTTTCCTTTCATCTGCCCTCACCTTCTACAACCACCCTGGATACTGGATCCCAATCTTGACCTCCTGTCTTACCTTACATGACTCATGCTGACATGACAGGCCTGAAAATGACTGCATGGTTTCTCCAGTCCCATTGATTGCTAGACAGTCCAGGCTTTCCTTCCTGGTCTGTCATATTTTATCCTCTCAAAAAGCTTGTAGTAGAAAGATTTACAAAAGGAAATGGAAGAAGTTTGTGTTCCGCACCCTTAAGAGGGATCTGGACCCCTTTCTGCTCCTGTTGCAGCTGTACTTGATTTTTTTAGCTTAAATTTTCAATGAAGGGGCTAGCTTATTTACTGTTAAGGTCCAGTTGGCTGCCATTTCAAATTTCCATCAAAGTGAAAATAGTTCTTTCTTAGTTGCTTCTAAATTATGTAAAGCCTTTCTCAAAGGAGGTTTTCTACTTAGTCCTCCACAAAAAGGATCCCACTTCCCTTTGGGATTTAACTATTTTGCTTTAAGCTCTGACCCAAAGCCCCTTTGAACCCTCAGCCAAGTCAGACCTCAAGTTTTTTTTAGGAAAAACCTTTTTCTTGGTGGTGTTATAGCAGCTAGACGAGTATCAAATGTCCAGGCTCTGTCTTCCAAATCTTATCTGGTTTCCCACAAAGACAGGGTGTTCTTACGGACCAACCCATCTTTTTTTGCCTAGGGTAGCTTCTGAGTCTAATATCAACCAGGTCATCAACCTCTCAGTTTTCTTTCCAAATTTTTTAAACAAGGGATAGTACATGCTCCATCTTTTGGATGTACATAGACAACTTTGTTTTTATTTCCATTTGAAAAAAGGATTTTCAGAAGACCGACCAGTTGTTTATATCCACCTCACATAATAGATTGTGTGGTTCAGTTTCCAGGTTACACTTGCCAAGTGGTTAACCGATTATGTCAATAATTCCCAAACTGAAACCCTTAGGTCTATCCAGGAGCAAAGGGAAGGATGTTAGGAAGCAGAAAGTTGAGGAGGAATGAAAATGGAAAGTACAGATGTAACATTATGGTGAGTACATAAATGTATTATCTGATGTTGTCATTCTCATTCATTCCTCAACTGATGGGACAGAGTCCCCAGGTAGATGAACCTTGGGTGGATCTCATGGAAGGACATTTTGGAGTAGTGCAGAGCCAAACACACCTCTATTCATAGAAATCAAATCAAATGTGTAATGAACAATAAAAGTATAAGCAGTGGGCCATGTGGAAGCTGCACAAATGTCATCTATAGAAGTTCTTGACCAAAAGGCTGATGATACAGCCATAGACCTTGTGAAATGAGCTGTAGGAGGCTTAGGAAAGGGCAGTCTTATTTCAACGTATATAAAGGAGATCTTTGTTTGAGCTCCATTTCTTTTTCTAATTTTATATCTACTTGAGTTCTGTTAAGGTATTGGGTATGTTAGGCAGACAGGGCGTTATGATGGGTAAATGGAGGAGCTGGAGAGTTTGGATCTGAGGATCTAGTAGAAGTGGCGTCGGGTCCAAGACCTATCACTTGAAAAATAAAGTTGGCAATTAGTTTTCGTTACTTTTTTCTCTTTCTGGTGATTTGCCTGTTGACATCTGGAATTCATGAGACATTAGATACATCATTGATCTTGTTGAACTTTGCTGCTTATCCCGTTTTTAATGGTAAGCATTTAAAATTGCACAGACCATAATAGCAAATACCATGAACATCTATAATTATAAAAGTGGGCATTTTTCAACAACTGCTTTTGTTCTTCCCCCGATGTGTAGTGCCCACAAAAGGTAGTTTGTATAGATGTTGGGAGGTGTAGTGACTAAGCCCCACCATGGGTTGCATCCCCTTACGAAAAAAATACTGCTTCAACACGCCCACTTTCACAATTATTAGTGTTCACAGTTATGGTTTTCATAATTTCAGTAAGGGGTGTTTTTAGTTCTAGATGATCAGTAAATGGCTGAAAGAATTAACATTGCATGAAGAGAGCACTGACTGTAACAAACACTTACTGATTGTCTTATGGATGCTTGGTTAAACCTGCAAGTTACAACTTTTATACAAGACCTACTAGCACATAAGCAATGGGCAATATCTGATCTAAATCAAAGTGCATACACTTTTTAATTTTGTGTCTGTAATAGCAGCTGAGAGTAAGCATTACATTTTTGCTTGGCTTCAAACAAACAGTGCACAGAATGTAGATGGCCTCAATTTAGTGTCAGACACCCACGCACACACACACACACACACACACACACACACACACACACTTGAAATCACAGAAGAAAGACCTTTCCTAAATTATGTGACATTGGAATCTACAGAAATCAGTCAAAACAAATTGTTGGGATCTTCGCACTCTATTACATACAGCCTTTGCTCATTAGTCTAGGGGGGAATTGAGAGGTATGAGCCCCCCTCCCCACACTCAGTCACATACAGACACACACAATACATTCTACACCCGTCAACTGATTGCAATCATGGGAAGCTGTGCCCACCCCCCAACACTCTACTACTTATCTATACTAACTCCAAGATCGCTGTATCTTGGTTAATGAGACATCCCCAAGATAACTGCATTCTCAGAACTTTAGTCCAAATCGTGTAAAGTGTATGTTACTGATCACAGTGCAATATTGCTTTGTAATGTTGCAGATTTAAGGCAGCGACACACGGGAATAATTTCCCTGACATTGACAATTTCAGTCTGACTTTTTTATTTATGAAACTTGCAAGTGAATTAAAGAACTGTATACTCTGTCAACAATTACTTACTACTCAAAAGATCCTACATCACCCTAACAACACCCCCATCCTCACCAATCTAATTACACCGTATACAAACCTATCCACACTCCGCTCTGCTAATAAGCTTCTAGTTTCCTCACAGAAAGCGAATAACAAAGCTGGGGATTCACTCTTCACAAACACTGCAGGAAAAATCTGGAATCAGCTTCCCTCAAAATTATCTACCCTTGCGTCTACACCTCTTTTTAAAAAGCAGCTAAAAGAACATCTAAAAACTCATTGGCTGTGTCCATGCACTAACCCAGACTGATAATCTTCTTCTCTTATTCACTTACCCCTGTCACTACTCCTTTAACCTAAGCCTTCATAACTTGTACTACTCTTTCTCTGTATTTGAAGAATAACACTTGTGTTCTCTTCCCAACTTGAGACTTCCAATTCCTTCTACTGTGTTTTGTATAATTACTTAGTTGAATTTTTACTAAATTTGTTATAACTTAAAATGTATTTTTATTACTACTTTTAGACTAATATTGATATGTACTGTATCTCATTATGTTTTTAGACATTGTTAACTTTGACACTGTTTATGCTTGGAGCTTTTCTCCCCGGGCCTCTACTGAAAATGGACATATATCCAGCTAGACTAGCCCGGTTAACAAATGTAAAATAAATAAATAAGTTAGACACTCATTGTGATTCAGAAAGGGTGGTAAGCCATAACCTGGCTGTTTTTCAGCTGGTGATACCCTTTCCAATTCTTAAACAGCCCTACTGCAGTGATTCTGTGTGGCACACTTGCCTTTAGTGAAGAAAGATGTGGGTACTATACCCACCCCATAGTGCCATTTTTAGGCAAGGCTCAAAAGACAAACCCACCTCCATAGGTATCACAAGGGATAAGTAAGTAAGAGTAATGCTACTCAACGCCAGAAGTTTAAACCTCAAGATGTACGCACACGAAACTCTCCTTAGCATGGAGAACATCGATATCTGTGCAGTAACAGAAACCTGGTTCAAGGCTCCCGAGAGCACCCCAGCACTACCAGGTTATACCTCATACCATGCTTTTCGGCCCCAAAACTTGGACCGACCCACAAAAGGAGGGGGAGTATCAATATTCATAAAAAATACCCATACCTCCAGGTTGGTGGCACAGCACGAAGCATCAGAGACTATCCATGTGCAACTAACAGTGGGTAAAACTGCCTTCCAGTTTATAGCCTGCTACAGACCACCCTCCCTAACCCAGGAACCCCACTCGGCCTTCCTGAGAACACTGGAAAATATGAAGGTCTCTCCAAACACCATTATATTGGGCGACTTCAACTACCCAAACATAGACTGGGAGCATTACTCTAGCTCCAACACCCTAGCCCAAAGGTTCCTAGAATTTATAAACTCAAATGCTATGGAACAACTTGTTACCACTCCCACAAGAGGGGAAAACATACTGGACCTGATCATCACCAACATGGAGACTCTATGCTCCAGACCAGAAGTGTATCCTCACTGGTAAGATCAGACCATAAACTAATCTCACTGGATATTCACATCCCGACCCCACCCCCTGCCCAGAAAACCACAGTGAAAAACTTCTCTAAAGCAAATTTCACACTCCTCAAAACCGAGGTGGAATCCTTCAAAGCCCCCGGGCCTGTGGAAAATACGGCCCAGACCGCAGAATCCTTTATAAACGCATTCTCTGAACACCTTCAGGAATGCATGGATCATGTGATCCCAAATAAAACCAAGACCCAATCCTCCAAAGGCAGACGTCCTGTCTGGTGGACCCCAGCCATAAACAAACTATACAATAGAAGGAGGAAGCTACTAAATGATAGAGCAAAATTCCAAAAAGGGAAGGCATCTCTGATCAGTATTAGCAAAAAACTATGGGCACTCATAAAATCGTCTAAGGCCAGCTTCGAGAGAAAAATTGCACAGGACACTAAGGATAATCACAAGGCTTTCTTTAGTTATGTTAGAAACCTGGGTGGTAATTCCCAGATATGCTCAGAATTAGTCCAAAATGGCAAAAAATACACCGAACCCACAGACATTACCAACATCCTAGCTGACAGGTTCAGCGCAAACTTCTCCCCCCCTCCCCACCAAAAGGGCAAATATCTATCCCAGCAGAGTGCTGCCCCCCTGACATCTCAGATGCTCGGGTAAGAGCCGCCCTCTCCAAAGCAAAAAACACAGCATCAATGGGATCAGACAGTGTCCTGGGCTGCGTCCTACATGAACTCCAAGAAGAGCTAAACCCAAACATAAAACTACTGTTCAATCTCAGCCTTACTACAGGATATGTACCCAAAGAGTGGCGTACAGCAACTGTGGTCCCTCTCCACAAAGGAGGTGCCTCAATGGATCCTGGAAACTATCGCCCCATAAGCCTGACTAGCTTGGTCTGCAAAGCTATGGAAAGGATCATCATGGACCTCATAAATAAAGATATTGGGGACCTACAGACACTGGATCCTACCCAGTTCGGCTTTGTTAAGGGCAGATCCTGCCTCTTAAACCTGGTTGATTTCTTTGAAACAGTCACCAAGGCCATTGACGAGGGGAAGGTGGTCCATACAGCCTACCTGGACCTCGCAAAAGCCTTCGATACAATACCCCACTCGGGCATTATAGATAAAGCTCACCAGTTTAAATATAAACCCCTATGTCACTAGATGGGTTGCAAACTTGCTCAAGGACAAGAACCCACATGGTTAGACTTGATGGATTCATGTCAGACTCCAAACCAGTTACAAGTGGCGTCCCACAAGGCTCAGTCCTGGGACCTCTCTTGTTCGGTATATATGTCTCGGAGGTACAGGCCACCACGGAAGGACTGTGGCTGACCAAGTTCGCAGATGACTGCAAACTGGGCGCCATAATTGACTCTCCAGCCGACACAAGCATCCTCCAAAAGGACCTCATAGAAACAGACAACTGGTGCCAGAGCCATGGCCTGAAGTTAAACGCCAAAAGTGTATAGTTATCCCCTTTGGCAAAAACAAAGTGCCCACAAATTACCACATAGGTGGTAATCCATTAAGTACAGAAGAAGTAATTAGGGACCTGGGGACCCAAGTTGATAGCAATCTCTCATTTGACAACCACGTGGCCAAAGTGGTTAGAAAAACATTTTATATAGCCCACCTAATCATGAAGATCTAGATCAGGGGAGGTCATCATGCCTCTTTACTCATCCCTCATCAGGCCCATAATTGAGTTCAATGCCCCTTTTTGGATGTACCTTACCAGACACCTGCAGCAACTGGAAAGACCCCAAAAGTACCTCACCAAGAGGATCAAAGGGCTCAAACAGATGCCATATGCTGCCCGGTTAAAGAAACTCCAGCTCTATTCAGTGGCATACCGCCTATTCAGAGGTGATCTGTGCCTGACGTATAAAGCCATGTCCAACCCGGAATTAATGGACATGCTGCACCTCAGAAAATCCAAATCCCATCGAGCTACACGCTCGAGAGACTTGAACCTCAGCACCAAAATAAATAGGACATGCTGGAGGGACAGATTCATAACCCAGAGGCTCCCTTCACTCTGGAATAAAATCCCAGTCCAGGTTAGGCAGAGTCCCTCATTGACTCTCTTCAAGAGGAATCTTGATGGGTGGATGGGAGATCGTAGGTTTACCCCGGGTATCACTTCTGTGTCACTGTTAGACAGAGGCACAGTATACTAACCTCAAAAAAGGGCATAGCAAAATTAATTTAAAATGGGTGGCGGAAGCCAAACACATTCTGGCTAGGCTTATAAATGCCCTAGGGCAGGTAGCCTAGTATGAACCTATGAACACCAGTTTGATGAATTGCTGACACTGCATTACAGCATGTGTGTGGGGGGGTGCTACATTCCTGAGTGTGTCGTCCTTCAAGTGAGATATTAAAATGATGCTAACGTATAGAATTTTGTAAAATCAGATTTACAAGATAATTTATGGGTTTTAAGTAATTTAATTACCTATAGAATTTATATTATATGCAATCAATTCATTTACTGATTATATTTGAATGTTTTGTATATTAATATTTTATAATATGTTCTTAGTATTCAAGAACTTTTTTTAACTTTTTTTATTATAGCTATAATTTCTGGCATTTGTTGTGAACTTTAAAAAGTAGAAAACAGATTTTACAGCAAGAAGCTTAAAATGCAATGTAAGAAGTATGAAACTATAATATTTAAGATTATTGACTGGCTGTATTCATACATGATGGGCACATATAAGGCATAAAATCATGGACATTCTGTAAAATTAGAGACTGTAGAGAGGTGCATGTGTGCGTGAATAGTGGGATGCCTGTCCTCATGAGGAGATGTGTGGGCTGTCAAAAATTATTATTTCAGGAAGGTGCTGGTTAGCACTAGCATTAACACCAAGGGATTCACAGATATGCAGATTAGCTGATAATGTGGTCTTTCCTTGCTGCGGCTAATCTGTCTTTAAGTCATAGTTTTTCTTGATCACAAAAAACAACCCTTTTTGCCCCAGCAGTTTACACTGACTTTTTTTCTGTCTGGGTTAAAAAATAGAAAAGAGAAAACTTGGACAAAAACAGTTTAAAATTGCACACAATAAATTGCTACATTATGTCATTATGTATTACCTTGCACATACAGCTTTATATTTTATAGCAACAATGTAAGAAATACATTTCATTTGACTGCTTCATAATGTATCATACTTCTCAACTGTCCAGATTTTCGGCTCATATTTTTGGCCTGTTCCTCTTAAAATTTGTGATTTTCTGACAAATCACTGGGATGATCTGAAGACTGAAGTCATTAAATAATGACATACATTTGAGTTTCAGACTTCAAATCCTTCTAAAAAAAACAAAGCATGTTACTCTAGCAACTTTCTAAGTTTGTAAGAACAAAATGTTTAATATATGTCCCTCTTTCTGGGTGTTTGTCTCACCATTTTGTCAGGCTTTGTTTATATTTTTTTGCAGTAAGAGGTTGAGAGGTATGTTGTGTATTGTGAATGATTGTGTCACAAGTTGACATCTGTAGCCACTTGACAGCTAAAACAAAACACAATAACGAACCCAACAAGGGCAAAAACTAGTAACATACAAACCAGAAATAACCAAAAACTGACTAAAATCTTCACTGTAATGACAATTACAGCAAAACAAAACTCCCAGTAACTAAGAGCTTTCACCAAACAACGTTGGCTTCATCAGAGTTAATGAGAGGTAAAAGCACACACCTTTAAATATATATCCATATAAATTTGTTGGGCAATCAACATTGATTGATAGTAATTATTATTAATGATTATTATTATTGTTTTTGACCCTTCCCCTAATGCATAAAATTGTAAGTAATCATAAAAACCAAAACTGTCCATGAAAAGTCATTCCACACTAAAGTTCATCTTGTTAAAATGTACATATTACCATATAACCATGTAATAATAATAATAATAATAATAATAAATGATCCTCCATTCTATGAATTTAAACTCAAAGTTCATATTCAGATGGGAAATGTTCCTCAACAGCTAAGTAGAATCCTGTTTCATCTGCAGGTTATTAAATCTCTTGAAGTGTTTTAGCTGTTTAAATGTTATTGCATGTCTTCTCACAAATGTTTGTAAATGACAAGACAGTGTATCTAGTTTTACATTTCTTGTTGATTTTTTTATCCTATGGTTTGCTCTTTTACATTTTGTACACTTCCAGTGGATGTTGACTATAGCATCATTCAAAAAGTTACAACTTAGATTTAGGTATGGCCTGCAATAATATCCTTGTTTAAGCCATACAGCTATAAGGCTGTACTTCACAAGTTTGAAAGCCCAAATGCTTAAATCTTGTAAGATCAAACTGAAAGAAATGGAACAATGTATCTGATGTTGTCTTCTCAGTGGGGTTCAACCTGTGGGTTATTGATTCTGATTCATCTCTGAGACAGGCTTCAGACTTCCAACTTTGCAAGCTGTCACTCCCTTACCCACAGTCCCCTGCTCTTCAACTCGCCCCTTGGATCTAGTTTGTCACCATTCCTGTCAGCAGTTTGATCTGACTCCACATCCACACATACTTTGATTAGTAGCTTTTTGAGTGTAGTTTTTGCTCGTCATTGTTGTTCCCTTATCCTAGTTAGTGTCTATAGTTGTACAGTCTTACTGTAGGTAGATAGGTAGTGAGATTAGGACTTGTAGTGTGTGTGTGTGGTGTTGCATATCGGGCTTTCCTGCCCCTTTTTTGTGTGCATCTTTCTGCCTTTTCCTTAGGGTTTAGTCATTTAGTGTAGGTGTTATTTTTCTTACTTTTCCTTCCGTCTGTTTGTAGTGAGGTTAGTTAGGTGGTAATGTTTCATTTTGGGTAAAGGGTTTAAAAATATGTGTTGCCTACGGGCACAAGTTACCCTCCCAGGATGCACACGACAAGTGTGTTTATTGTTTGAGGGCTGCCCATCTGGACTCCTCCTGTTCTGTTTCTGAGGGATTTGGGTCCAGGGCAGCCAGTGAGCATTGGGCAAAGTTGGTCCTTAAGGGCCTTCTTCCTGCTGGCCCCTTTTGTTATGCTTGTTCAACTCTGAGATTATGGTCTGATCAGTACTGCTCACCTAGGGACTCCAAGACCTCCAAGGGGGATCAGAAGAGGTCCTCCTTGATTTCTTGTCCTTGTCCTTCTTGTATGGGCTCACCAGAACTAAAGGTCTCATGACTTTCATGTGCTTTGGCTGCCTCTGCACCGGTGTCGGCTCTGACCACTTGGAGCTAGTCACCCTCAGTTCCAGCTACAAACAAGGCTTCATCTCCAGCTCTCAGTCTTCCTAGCCCCTTCTTAGTCAAAGGGCCTCCATCGGGTCAGTTAGCTTCTCCCTTCTCCCCTTCCACTCCACCAAAGCTGTTACCAGAGTCATTGCCTTCTCCTCCCTGGTTCCAGGTCACCCCAACTTGGATCCAGCAGACAGGTTCCTCATCATCTAAGTGAACCTCCAAGCCTCAGTTGATAGCTTTGTCCTCCCAGTCATGGAAGTCGGTGGGTAGTTTTCAAAGCTTCTAACTTGGAGCAGCTGATGAGGTCCTTTTTACAGACTTTGGTGCAATTAGGTTTTATCTGTTCAGGTCTGGGACCTTTTCCCAGAACCTCAGCTTTCCTCCCTTGGCCCCTTTGGATCTGAAGTGTTCTGGCTCGGCTGCATTCCCACCCAAGGTGTCAGACCTGATGGCTTGGCTGTCCTCAGCTCATGCTCCCTCCTTGGTCTCATCAACTCCACTGCTTCAGGGATGACTGGTCCTTGGCATGGAGGCCAACATTTTTGGGTCAGGGTTGACGGTCCCAGTTTGAGGTTCGTCCCTCCCACTCAGAGCTTTGGCATTCAACAGCTCCTTTCTCAACAGTGGAGTGAGGTGTAGCTCCCCAGACTCAGGCATGTCTCAAATATATTTGGGTTCTGGCACCATTGGTGCTGGGAGGCCAGAGTCTGCTTCTGCCTTTGATGTCATGGAGAGAATGTTCTCCTTTAAGGAGGTGAGTTTGATGTCCCCAACCGGTGTTCTGTCTTCTTTCTCATCTGGACCTATGACCAGCCATCAGTCTGCTTCTAGATATCCTATGCTGGTTGTTTTCCAGTATGACACCATGATGGAGCTTCCTGCCTAGTCTCCCCCTCTTCTCTGGTATTGCCAGATTTGGAAATCACAGGTAAGAAGTGGTGTAACGGGAAGCACCTCAGCTCCCCAAAGGAGTCTTTCACTGAGGATACTGACCTCAAGAAAGGAGAGGGATACAGTAAGTCTCTGTGGGATGATACCTCTTTTGGCGATCTGTTGTAACTTCTTTGAAAATGCAGGGACTGGACCACTGAAGCCACATTTCCAGAGGAGTCAGTATTTTTGGAGGTCTTCAGTGGACACTTCCGCACCTTGAGTGGTTCCCTCTTCGGGCAGTTCATAAACTTAGTGTCTCAGTGGAAGCAAACATTCACGGTGATGCCTATTCCTGTCTTTTTACAAAGCTGTAGCATTCTTCCCAGGAAGCTCCTTTAGAGGGTTCCGCCCAAGGCTGGGGGGGGAAACCTTAATGGATGCCGCCCACTGGGTAGGGTCAATCTGCAGAATCAGGGCTTCTGCAGAGCCTTCTCCAGTGGGCTCTTTCTGTGGCCCTAAATGGTTGCCCAACTGTCCTGCTCTTGAGGCAGTTAGAGGTAGTTTGTTGCTTTGCTGTTCACCCAAAAGCTTGGGATGCCGCCACCTCAGATGCATGGGTGTTAAGAGTTATATCCAGAGGTTATACTCTTCCCTTTTTAGAAATTCCAAGGTTTCATTACAGACGTCTCCTGCGGTGTCAGAAAATTAAAAGCTGCTGGCAAATCAAGTCATCCTATAGCTCCAACCAGATCAGTGAGGATCCAGGGACCCAGAGTTCTTTTTGGTACCATAGAAGAACAAGGACCTTAGACCTTTTCTAGATTTAAGCAAATTGAATCCCTCGTAAACAGATGAAGTTCTGGATGGTCACAGTGCAGTCTATTCTACCTTTGCTGAGGAAGAATGATTGGATGTGCTCGATAGACCTCAAGGATGCCTACCATCATATCAAAATAGAGAGGTGCTCCAGGAGGTTTCTGTGCTTCCAACTGAGGGCTAATCACTCCCAATTAAGAGCCCTGGCATTTGGTCTCATTACCTCTCCCTGACTGTTTAAGTGCATGGCAGTGGTTGCAGCCTGGATCCAGCTGCAGGGTTTCCAGGTCTTTCCTTACATGGGTGATTGACTCCTCACTTCTCCACAAGTGTGTCACTTGTCATGACCAGGAACACCAATCTACTTATGCGAGCACTTAGACATTATGGTCAATTACCCAAAGTTGGGTGCACAACTAGTTCAGACATTAGAGTTCATAGGTTGCCACATGGATACTGTCAGTCAAATTATCAGGCTTCAGAGATCCAGAATGGTCAGCCTTTGATCTGAGGCAGTTTCAGTACTTGCACTTTCAAAGTCTCCATCTCACACAATCTTGAAACTCACAGGCTACATGGCAACTTCAATACAGCTTCCCCCTCCAGCTAGGTGTCCTGTAAGGGCTGTGCAATGGACCCTGGTAGTACAGTGGTCATTCTTGACTCATCCAATGGACTTTTCAGTAAGTTTGACAAACGTATGTCATGATCAGATTCAGTGGTGGTCACAGTCTCATTTAGTGTCCAATGGGAGACAGTTTGTCCTTCCCTGAATGCAGCTACACTCATTATGCATGCCTCCCTGCTTGGGTGGGGGAGCATTTCAACTGGAGGATGTTTCAAGGATCCTGGTCTTCTCTGGAGGCCAACATCCACATCAGTGTTCTGGAGATGAGATCTGTCCTAATTTCATTGCAGGCTTTCAGGACATCCTCCCCAGCTGTATGATTACAGATGAGAAGTATGTCTGTTGTCTGGTATCTCAACAAGCAGGGAGGAACACATTCATATCTTCTCTGACAAGAGGCCAATAGGGTTTGGCAATGGGTGATTTCATCTCAGTGGTTTCTGGTTGCAAGTCACATCCTGGGGAAGTCCAACATTCTGGCTGACAACCTGAGCAAGAACATTCTGCTTCCTTGTGAGTGGTGTCTCAATCTAAGAGTAGCAGCTAGGATCTTCTGGCAGTGGGGCACTCAGTGTTGCAATCTCCTTGCCTCCCCATCCATCTCCACGTTCAGTAGGTATTTTGCCTTAGTCTCTCCTCAGGGGCAGTCACCTACAGACACTGTGCTATATGCTTGGCCCCCCCAGGACTCCTGCATGATTATCCCCCAGTTCCTCTGGTTGTGAAATTTCTCCAGACGGCAGTCCATTGCAGAGTGACTGTGATCTGCATAGCACCCTTCTGGCCTCATCAAGTGTGGTTTCCCTTTTTATGGACTCTTCTATGGTAACCTCTTGGGTTTTAGATCCAATTCCGTATTTCATTTCTCATCCAGCAGGACAGAATCCTCAATCTGCAGTCCCTTAAGTTAACCATGTGGTTTCTCTAGTTCCCTTGATGGCAAGAAATCCAAAACTGCCTGATAGTGTCATACATATCTTGCCTTCATCTCAAAAGCTTTATACTAAGATGATGTATTCCAGTAAATGGAGACTTTTGAACTGTGGGCAGAATCTTGTGGGTTCAATCCCTTTTCTACTCCTTTAAAGTCCGTTCTAGATTTTCTTGCTAAGTTCATTCAGGCTCTAGTTTTTCAATGATTAAATGCAGTTGGCAGCTATTTCTAACGTTCATGTTGACAGGGATCATGTTCCTCTGACAGCTTTCAAGACTTCCAAGGCTTTCCTCAAAGGTACCGTTTTGTTGCTTCAACCAGTTCAGAATCCGGTCCCTCCCTGGGATTTACCTACTGTGTTGCAAGTCAGAACCTTCTGCTACTTCAGACTTGAAGTTGTTGTCTTGGAAAACCTTATTTTTGGTGGCTGTTACTTCAGCAGGGATGGTTTCAGAGCTCCAGGCTCTTGATTCCTCTCCTCCTTATTTGGTTTTCCACAAAGATAGTGTTTCTCAATGTACGAATCCCTCTTTTTTGCCCAAAGTGGCTTTGGAGAGTAATCTCAATAGCTCCATTCACCTTCCTGTGTTTTTTCCCAGTTTTTCAAATAAGGGTGACTATGTTCTGCATTGTTTGGATGTGCATAAAGCAGTTGAGATTTTATATGGACAGGACCAAGGCTTTTAAAAAAGTCTAGTCAATTGTTTGTTTCCTTTTCAATGTCAAGGATGGGCAGACTTGTGTTGAAAGTAATTTTATCCAAGTGGCTTTCAGACTATAAGTTCTTTAGCTTGTACCTTGAAAGGCACGACCCTGCCAGGCGAACCTAAGGGCCATTCTACCAGAACTGTGGCTACTTCTGTGGCTTTCTTTTCCAGAGTATCCTTGGATGAAGCTTATACAGCAGTTACTTAGATGGGCCAGCATACCTTTGTTTGTCATTACAAGCTGGATATTCAGCTAGATCTAAGGCTTTCTTTGGCTCCACCATGTTGAGGAATATCCTTCCTTACTTCCTCCCAAGAATTTTTTACATGGTTGGAGACTGTCCCACAGGTTGAAGCCAGACAGAGAAGACATCGGATATGAAAGTTATGTGTCTACCATAGTGATAGATCCATGTTTTCTGTCTCATGTCTGGTTCAAACCCCACCACCACCACTGCCTTTGTTGTTTTTGGCAAACGTCCTTTAATGAGATGATGGGGCAATGCAGGTCATCTTCTTGTTCAAGTCCCTTGTCCTCCTTATGGGAGTATTGTAGCCTGTAGCATGTTTTAGCTGGGTGAAACTTGATCTGAGAGGGTCGGTGAAGAGCAGGGGATTGTGGGTAAGAGAAGCAGAGTCTGGCAAGTCAGAGATCTGAAGTATTTGGCCAATGTCAGATCTGATAACGCACATGTACCAGATGGAGACAGACAACATGGATCTATCATTATGGTAAGTACATAACTTTCATTTCTTTTTGCCGGGACCTGGACTGTGCAGGATCATGGCAGAGTGAGGATCACGGTATTGATTCTTTTCCCGCTGTGGTGAAATCTCAGAGCTGGAATATATTATTAGTAGAGCATATTGGGGGCAAAACTCCCCTGTAAAAGCAGGTGTTGGGTGTGCTTTTTGTTTGAGCTTACGAGATTCAAGCACTTGGGAAGTTAGTGTTGTGTTGAAATGAGAAGCTGTATCGGAGAATACTTTGTGTGACTCACCAGCAGCTGCAAATAAAGCCCAAGTGCCTTTACGTTCAATAATGAGCTTATTGTGTCCTGGGCAAATGGGGCTTTTGATTCAGACAGCTTTTAATTCTGTTACTGCTTAACAGTAAATAGTTACTTAAAATATCAGGTTTTGGAAGACTGTTTAATAAATGGGCAATTCAATCATTTGGGCATAGATAGAAAACTACCCTCAGGTGGTCTCTTCTGTTCTCATGCCACTAATGTACATACTGCTCACTACAGAATTCTATAATCTCTGTCAGTTGGGCTAGCCAGCTGTATACATGCTTTTAAAATTAGACCAGCAGTATTCACAAATCATCTCTTGCAGTTCATGACCACTGCCCATACAATCATATAAGCTCATAATTCTCAACTATCACATTTTTGCTGGAAAGTACAGAATTTTGAAGTAAAATAAAAAAGTGCCCTGAAATTTAGTGTGGCCCCCTTCAATTGAGATTTGTTCTTCATTTTGACCCCTTCTTGCTGGGGCCATCTGTCATGATATCAACCCACTACTGTCAATGTCAGAACTGTGACCTCATGATTATATTGCATGTGAGGAATGAGACTGCATGCAAACAAGTAAAAGAGAGCTGCAGCTAGGCATGGAGGAAAAAAACAGTGATTTTTATTTTTTTTTTTTTACTTAAAATAGTGCACCTATGACTGTGACCTGTACTCAATAGAAACATCAAGCAGAGGATCAGAGTGAGAATGCTTACAAGTGCAAGAGAGTGGTAATACAAGAGGCAAGCCACAAGCAGCCAGGACAGGAAAACTTAAAATGTGCATTATTGTTTGCTATAAAACCGTTAATCCATGTGAGGGCAGTGAAGTAAAATTCTCACTGCAGAAATACACGGTCTGCCTCTCAGTAAATCTGTGTAGTCTCGCAGCTCTGGAGCACTGTGAGAAAATGAAGCAAGAAAGTAATTTCCTTTATTGAGCTTTTATTTTGGTTTGTGTAACAGCATTTGTTGAAAATGCTTTTAAATGATATATTGTTTTCTTGGTGAGCAGATGATCTAAATTACTTTTGCTGTTTTTCTTAAGTACCATTTCCTAAAAAAATGATGTAGCTTTTCTCCTGTTGGGGAAAAATGTGCTAATGCATTGCCTGCAAACATTTCCTGATTGTTGCAGTACTATAAAATAGGAATGATGGTACTTTTGCTTACAGTTTAATGAAGGAAAGGTCGTAAAGAAAAGTAGCTGGCAGTCGTTTGGATGAATGTGCTCAAATTACTAGTTGTGTACTAATCCCTGTATTGTTTTTGTTCATGAATTCTTAACTCCCCATACATTTTTAGCTGGTAATTGTGTAGAGATTTTGGCTTTCTTGTTTCCTTGTAAAGACATTGATTTAACTCACTCAAGCCTGGAATGCCTTGTTGTATAATTCCAATTCACACCCATATCTCCATATGGCATCCTGAATTTTTTTGGGTATGGTTTCTTTAATTAAGTGACTTACCAGCTAGTCATCATCATCTCATCGTCTTCTTTCATCTGTTCCCGTTAGGGGTCGCCACAGCAGATCACCTGTTTCCATTTCTTTCTGTCCTCTGCATCTTGCTCTGTCACACCAACCACCTGCATGTTCTCTCTCACCACATCCATAAACCTTATCTTAGGCCTTCCTCTTCTCCTGTTACCTGGTAGCTTCATCCTTACCATCTTTTTCCCAACATACTCAGCATCCCTCCTCAGCACATGTCCAAACCAAAGTAATCGTGCCTCTCTGGCTTTGTCTCCAAACCTTCCAACCTGGGTTGACACTCTAATATACTTATTCCTAATCCTGTCCACCCTCGTCACACCCAGTGCAAATCTTAACATCTTTAATTCTGCCACATCCAGCTCAAACTCCTGCCTTTTTGTCAGTGCCACTGTCTCCAACCCATATAACATAGCTGGTCTCACTACCCTCTTGTACACCTTCCCTTTCACTCTTACAGGTCACAAATCATTCCTGACACACTTCTCCACCCACTCCATCTTGCCTGTACTTTCTTCTTCCACACTCACCGTTACTCTGAACTATTGACCCCAAGTATTTAAACTCATCCACCTTCGCCACCTCTACTCCTTGCATCCTCACCATTCCTCTAGCCTCCCTCTCATTCACACACATATATTCTGTCTTAGTCCTGCTGACCTTCATTCCTCTTCTCTCTAGAGCATATCTCCATTTCTCCAGGGTCTCCTCCACCTGTTCCCTACTCTCACTACAGATCACAATGTCATCTGCAAACATCATAGTCCACGGGGAGTCCTGTCTGATCTCGTCTGTCAACCTGTCCATCACCACTGCAAATAAGAAAGGGCTCAGAGCTGATCCTTGATGTAACCCCACCTCCACCTTAAACGCATCCGTCACTCCCACCGCAGACCTCACCGCTGTCACACTACCCTCGTACATATCCTGTACCACTCTTGCATACTTTTCTGACTTCCTCATACAATACCACAACTCCTCTCTAGGCACCCTGTCATATGCTTTCTCTAAGTCTACAAAAACACAATGCAACTCCTTCCGACATTCTCTGTACTTCTCCATCAACACTCTCAGAGCAAAGATTGCATCTTTAGTGCTCTTTCCTAGTATGAAACCATACTGCTGATCACTAATCATCACGTCCCTTCTTAACCTTGCTTCCACTACTCTTTCCCATAACTTCATGCTGTGACGGATCACTTTAATCCCTCTGTAGTTACTACAGCTCTGCACATCACCCTTATTCTTAAAAATCGGTACCAAAACACTTTTTCTCCATTCCTCAGGCATCCTCTCACTTTCCAAGATTTCATTAAACAATCTGGTTAAAAACTCCACTGCCATTTCACCTAAACACCTCCATGCTTCCACAGGTATGTCATCTAGGCCAACACCCTTTCCATTCTTCATTCTCTTCATAGCTATCCTTAATTCCTCCTTGCTAATCCATTGTACTTCATGATTCACTAACAGGCAGTATTAGAAACACACCTCTCAACTGTACAGATTTTTGCAGAATGTCCAGATGTTTGCCTCACATTGTTGGTCTATTTTTCATAAAATTGTGGTTTTCTGGCAAATAATTGAGGACTGAAATCAGAAAGTAGTGACATACATTTGAGTTTCAGACTTCATACCCTTCAGAAAATGTATGTTAATGCAAAACCTGTTGTTCTATCAACTTTCTAAGTCTGTAACAGCATTATTTAAAAATTGTCCCTATTTTTGGGGCCTTTGATCCCCTCCCCCCCATTATGTATGGCTTTGTCCAGATTTCCTGGTCTGAAGTTGAGTGGTATGATTAGAAAGTGCTAGGCGTTAGTAACAAAATTACATTAATATTGTTAGCATAGGATGTCCTGCAGTAGAAAAATAAATCTTTGTTTGTCACTTATTATTCATATTTAAATATTTATGTTTATATTTTCAGAACTGAGTGACCTACATTTTATTGAGGTGCATGGTGTGAAACACAAATGTAGGACACAGGACAGTTCACTAAAAATGCTGGTTTATGTCACACTATACTGGAAGTATTAATAGTTGTTTGCTAATGAAAATAAGCAACATCTCCATACGTTCTTAATAATTCAAAAAACAAGTGACTTACTAACTGTTGAATAACATTTGGTGAAATCTTAGATGTTTTGAAGAAAACTGTCTGAACTCCAAGTTGCACATCCTGAGAGATATCCACTATTATTTGTATTGCTAATTATACAGTTAAACATATGTCTTCATATTTTTGTAAATATCACAGTAAATGTGCAGTTTTAGAGGAATTTCTTGCTGTCATGCAAAAGCTTATGTCTTGTTGACAAAGATGTTCAAACAGTATATGTGAAGGTTGTATAGTTTTCAAGATATGAAAATCTGCTTGCAAAAATGTACAGAAACATAATTTGGGTTTTGTGTACATTATAATATATTACAGTATTTATGGAAAGGACTATGGCTAGGCTTGTAAGGGTCTGCTTTATTTACGCGAAAGCATAAAACCACGAATACGTATGGATCGAACCATATGCATCGAAAGTGCAAGCCGTCAAAAACTGTAAATGGAAATCTCCGTAGATGGAGATTTCCATTTACTTCAATGTATTGCGATCTCAGAGTTGGTATATTTAAGTAGTGGGGGATGCAGGGGGGGGTTGCCCCCCTGCCTACATCTTTTTTTTTTCTGTGTATTTCTTTCTTTATTAACGTTCGAACATCTAAGAGTTTGATGCATATGTGTCTATCTTTATGCATTCGAACTTTTGAACGTTCAAGTTAATAAAGTAGACCCGCTTGTAAAAGCCGCAGGGCCATTAGCCTAGTACACACCTATGAACCTATGAATGCAAGGACTGTTATCACTGTAAAGAATACTTTTTGTTGATAACATTACTATTTGTACAGTTTTAGTAGCTTATAGGCAGTCATGCATTTATATTAACAAGCGCTTTCATTTAATAAAATATTGTCTGATGGAGTTTAATATTTTATTAAACAAAAGCACTAACCAGTGATTTCTTGGAATTAATAAAGTGATTTCATCCTCATTTGGGAGTTTGTTTTTTAGTACACTATTGGAGTGTGTTTGGGGTCCGGTTTACAGCTTTGTCATTTCACTAATGTTGCCAAATGTTTGCCTACCCTCCACAAAACCACCTTGATCCATATCTATCAATTTTGGCATCACATTTGCCATTCTTTTAGCCAGTACAGACATAGCACTTTATAATCATGGTTTAGAATTGAAATGGGGTCTGTATGAAGCTGGATCTGATGGGTCTTTACCATCTTTAGGTATTACAGCCACCACCACTTTCATCCAGGATGTGTTGGTGTTTATACTCCTTTCAAAATACTGTTAAAATCTTCCAGATCTTTATCATTTGCCTCCCTCCTAACTTCCAAACTTCCACAGGAATGCAGTGTATTCCTGGAGACTTTCATATAGATTGGTTATACATCTTCATTTTTGTTTCATCTCCTCCTATCATAACTGTTAGTAATCGAGTATCCTCCACCTCTATCATTGGCATATTTAATTCTTCCATAAACATTTCCATTTGCATTTTTCTTGATTTCCACATTCTCTGCTTTATACAGATTTTCATAACATTTCTGGAAATATTTCTAATACTTCTGCTGGATCTCTGGTTATTTTCCTTGTTATTGGCTCCCTGAGGTTGGCAACAACCCTTTCTACTTTCTGTTGCTTTGAGCCATTGTGTTAAAAGCTTTTGTGCCTTGGAGTTACTATAAAAAAAGTTGTTTAACAGCAGTCTTTCTAAACTCATGTATATTATTGAGCTAGTCCCTTATTTTCTCTTTAGCACTCTGCAGTTGTGCCTCTTCCTGTTTTCTGAGAATCCCCCTGTTCTGCAATACATTAATATTTCATTCCCTCTAAATAATTATTGTACTTCTCAACCATATCTCTCTTCTTTTCTTTGTACCCTATTTTTAAACTCTTCTTTCATTTTATCCTACTCCCTAGCTGTATTTTCTGATGAAATTTCTATCTTCCCTGTTAACTCCTGAATAATTCATTACATTTAACAGGTAGGTGAGGAAGTACCCATGTCTCATTTTCATTTTAGTTGTTATTGGTGCATGATATGAAATAGTTATTGGTTATATATCAAAACTTTTAATTAAATGTGCATGTTCCTGTACAATGTAATTTCTGTCTAGCCTAGCCCAGTTTTTATACTTTGGGGATTAATAAATAAATTTGCTCTGACTTCTTCTTACTGAATTGACATCTTGCATACTTTCATAAATTTCTTCAAAAACCAACCCTCTTTTGTTATATTTTCACTTTCAGGCTGCTGATATACATTCTCACTTTGCAAATCAAATAACATTCCCCACCTATTAAGTAATATTCCGTGCTGAAAGCTATTTCTCCCAGAATTTTCTTAAGCTCCTTTGTAGCAGTTTTAAATAGAATATAAATACATGCCAGCATATTCCTCCTCTCTTGCCAGTAGCTCATATGAAATAGCTACCATTATTATCTTTTTACCCTTTCTAGCACTATTGGAGCTCCTTTAGCAATTAATGTAAATACTCCCCTTTTACTCTGTCCCAGATATTCCACTGAATAATGATCCTGAAATCCTTTATCAAATTCACATGCTCAGTTCTTACCAAATGTGTCTTATGTAGCATAGCTGTTTGCACGCTGCATTTTTAATATATTTATCTACTCTTTCTTTTTATATATAACTGTGAGACCATTCACATTCAAAGATAATATGGAAAGTGTTGCCATTATGATAAGAAGTTATTCTCACGTGTTATGCATAACCTCTTTTTTTTGCATGTCTAGTTTTAGGTTTTGTGTGACATGCATACAGTGTTTGGCAAGTTGATCTTTTATACAGTTATTTCTTCTCATATCCATCTGAACCTATGTCACAACTTAATGAAAGCCCTCAAAAACATAGAATAATCCCCCAAACAATTAACTTAATACAAACAAACAAAACTTTGTACATTCTCAAATAATGAAGATTATCCTACCTAATAAGAACAATTGCCCCAGATTAACAGCTGCACACAAGGGCTTGAATTGATCTTTAAGGAATCTATGCTAAGGTATATGGTACTGCCCATGCTTCTACTTACACTGTGTGGTCTGTTTTTCTCTTGTCTTTATTCCTCTTCCAGATGTAGAAAACATCTTGAATGCTTTCAGAAAACATTATGTTGTAGCCAGTGAAAGAAAAAAAGTATTTTGTTGCCCGTATCTGCTTATCTCCAAGGAAACTTGAGAACAGCTGCCGTCAACTACAAGCTTCTCATGTTGCACTGTGAACATTTATTTGGTAAAGGAAAACTTTTCATTACATTCATTGTTCTTTTACTTGCTTCCACTTAGACTTGGTACTTCAAGCCAAGGGCCTTAATCCAGTCATTCCCCTATGCAGAAGCAAGAAAAAGCGGGCCTATATTATATCCTCGAACGCTTAAAAAAGCGAACGCTGATTGATCAAACTTATTTTCGTGAAACTGCAAAATATCGACGCAGCAGAAACTCAAATGTTTTCCTAGGGAAAGAATTCGGTTGTCAGTTTCTGTTGCTTGGGTATTTTCAGTGTTATGGTGGAAAGTTACCGGTCAGATTCAGGTAAGTGTGCGATTGTGTGGATGTGAGTGTTAGGGTGATTTAGGTGAGTTAGGGCTCGGGTTAGGTGTGTGTGCATTTGAGTGGACATGAGGGCTAGGGCGGATTTAAGTCAGTTAGGGAGCAGGTGAGTGTGTGATAGTGACGGACCTTAGAGTTAGGGTTTGGGTTAAGGTAAGTGGGTAGTTAGTGGTGTGTGCATAGTTTAGTGTAGGATTAGGTATCAGATTTTAGGTGTATGTGTGTGGATTTCTGTTTGTTTGGTGTGCTTGTGTTGTGTGTATGTGTTTTGGATCAGCAATTTTTTTTTTCCCTTGGAAAAAAATCGCTGATCTGACAGATCAAGATTGTTAGCTTTCGCTTAAATTAGGTCGACCAATCAGCGTTCGCTTTTTTAAGCATTCAATGATATAATATAGACCCGAAAAAGCACATCAGTTTGATTTGTATCATGTTCTTTTGTCCAGGATTTCTTCTCTGTTTACATTGCAGTAACTACATTTGTTAAACTTGAACAAGAGAGAAAGAAGGAATAAAAGGGAACCGGTTTACTTTTGGTATTCATATTACACACAAAAATGCAGTATATGTCATGTTTTATGAAAAATACTGTTAAAAACAAAAACTTTTATGTAGTTACCTCTTTCTTTCTTCTTCCCTTCACCTTAATATTCTTCTAAACAGCAATGACTTGAAGTAGAGCATATGCTTAGGAGCACCTACAAGTTTACTAAAGTAAAAAAAATCCAATATTCCCAGGTTTTCTTTTTCTGACATATCTCACAAATGTGATTAATGCTTTGTAGTCTCACATGTATTTATTAATTTTCAAATTACTGGTTTTCTTCCTGTTGAACCCCATCTCCCGTATCCCATCTCCAGTTTCTAGTTAATTTCCATTTTAATCCTGGTTCTTCTAGTCAACTCTTGTATTTTTTTCTCTCTCTCAAGCATTTCCTTTGGAACTTAGGAAAAGGTTTCACTGACATAGTCTTTCTATGAGCAGGACAAATGGATGGTTGACAGTAGATTCACCCCGGAGGTGGCACCCATATCCCTCATGGACTGGGTAGTTAGTGTTGATCTGTAAAATGCATCTATCTAACCAAGAACAATTGGGACAACCCTGGATTAATATGGCTAGGCTTATAAAGGCTCTATGGCTGCTAGCCTAGTAACATACCTCTCAACCATACCAAACTCCGTAGTAAATTCCAGTTTTGAGGGCAAAATATTGGGGTGCCACAAATTTCTGAGTGGCCCCTTTAATTTCCGAATTTCTCAGCTTTTTTTTTTTTTTTTTTTTTGATGAATTTTACCTGACGTTATTATGTGCAGGGCGTGAGTCAGCTTCAGCAGCCTGTCAGAATGCCGAGCCATAATTTAACTTTCCACAGTGCACAGCAGCACATAGCTCATCTTTCTTCCTCCAGGTATATTTATTTGTACTTCGTTGTTTTAAGTCAGCCGAATGGCATTTGTACTTGGTGCTTGTCAGTAGATTTATTTGTAACTTAGTTCTTTTAAGTAAGCTGAACAGCATTTGCACTCAGCAGCTAACAGATTTATTTGTACTGGGTTCTGCATTTGTGCTCCAACTCGGCAGTCATTTTCAGATTTATTGGTACTTGTGTGTTGCTTTTCAGCAGCTAATTTATTTGTACATAGTTCTGCATTTGTGCTCCAATTCGGCAGTCTGCATTTAAATTTATGGATACTTGAGTGTTGCTTTTTGGTAGTTAACAGATTAGCTGAACGGTTATGGCAGGTAGATTTATTTGTACTTGGTTCTTTTTTAAGTAAGCAACGGCATTTGTATTTGGCAGTTAACAGACTTGTACTTAGTTCTGCATTTCTGCTCCAACTCGGTAGCCTGCATTTACAGATTGTTTGGCAGTTAACAGATTTAGTTCTTTTTTTTAATGGAAGCTGAACTGCATTAGTTTTGTTGGCCGCATGCATTTACAGATTGTTTAGTTAGTTCTTATTTTTAAGTAAGTTGAATGGCATTATTGAACAACATATTTAGTTCTTTTTTTTAAGTAAGCTGAACGGCATTAGTTGTGCTCCAACTCGCGACATTTGTACTTGACAGTTAAAAAACTTGTTCTCAGCAGCCTGCATTTACAGATTAGTTCTTTTTTTTAAGTAAGCTGAACGGCAATAGGTGTGTGTGTGTGTGTGTGTGTGTGTGTGTATATGTATGTGTGTAAAATGCTTCAGTTAGGCGTATAACTGGTGGTTAAGAGTTACCCAGACTCAAACCCTGTACCTTAGGTACAGCTAGCAAGTGCCTAAATTTTCTACCCATACCACCACTTATGTCTGGCTCATACTTGTGGTCTGTTCCTCTTTAAATTTGTGGTTTTCTGGCAAATCAGTGAGAACTGAATTCACTAAATAATGGTAGCCATTTAAACAACTTTTCTAATTTTATACAAGCAATATTTAAAATGAGTCCCTGGTTTTGGGCCTTTGTTTCCCCTCCCCCAATACATGTTGGCTTTTTCCAGATTTCTTGAGCTGCATAGTTCTTCAGGGGGAGAGATGTCTAGTGCTGCTTGTGTCAAGTCTGTTTGTTGTTAGTAGCACAACAGGTAGAATACTTGCTTTTGATGCAGAAGGCTGTGGGTTCTGCTCCCACAGTATGTGGATGAATTGCTGATACTGTACTGTGCTGGACTTTTAAAGGGGTGGATGCTGCAGTCCTGAAAATGTCCTCTTTGGTGGAGATACCTAGTAACTACGAACCTGTTATCAGTTTGCCATCCATTCCATATTGCTATTTTACTAGCCTTTTTTTTTTTTTTTTTATGTAACATAGGCAATTTATTCCTCAAGGGCAACATGTACTTTATTTGTAGATGAAACAATGACATGTAAAGTTGCTTGCTAACAGCAGCCTGTTCATTAGTTACAGATCTCTTTAATGTGGAATTATTTAATGACTTTTACTTCTGTAGAGGTTGTGCATATTTACTGATACTGGTGGGTTGTAGAAGTTTGAGTAGACTTTTATGATGGAAATGTTCAGATTTGAGCAGTTTTGCCATTTCATTGCTTACTGGAAAAATGCTCAAAACAATAAATTTAAAACTCGCTCTAACAAGTGTACTGTATTATACAAGGAATATAATTTAATACAATCAGGAAGGTGTATCAAAGAACACATGTATGTTTCATGTGCAAGGGGCCTATGATTTCAAAACAGCCCAAAGGTAATCTTTATCTGCCACTGGCTCTTTGAATGTGGGTTTCAATTCTGTTTTAGTGAATGTGAGTTTCAAGGGTAGAGCCAAGGAGGAGTTTAAATGTTAAGTCTGTTTTCATTGTGAGACTGTATTGCTTTGTTTAGCAGACGTCTATTAGTGTTTGTGCTATATATTGTAAAATAAAAGTTTTAAATGAAATCCAAATAATCATTGTAGAAGTAAAGCAGTATGCACATTACAGTGTTTATGTTAAATGAGGTGAAATAGCCAAGTAATGGGACATTGGAATGGCTGAAGGGGGGAGGGCTCTGTATAGGGGGAACCCCATTCGACCATGATTTTGTGAGCGGGGAATGGTGGAAAACTCAGACAGCCTCAGGTAGCACAAACTTTAGCTACACCACTGATCAGTAGGCCATGGCAAATGACTTGGCAAACTATAATATTCTTTTGCTAAGATTAGAATATTGCCTACCAGTAAATGCCCTACTTTTATCACAAAACCCACGTACTGCAGGTCACCAAAAACAAAACCCTAAACTTCATCATCTTCTCCCTTTCCAGTGGACATCATTGCTACACATTTCAAACAATGGTTAGCATTTACTACAGGGTCGGGGGGCCATATTTTGGTTGGCCGCTCTTTGAAAGTTGGTATCCCACAATTCCATCGGAGTGGTTGGGGTTTATATAATTATGTATGCACATTTTGTTAATCAGCATACAGATTTGTACCTAATTTTGTGGGTCTTTGTCCAGATTTTTGATGTTTCCAGGTTGAGACGTATGCCTAGTAACCTCTTATGAACCTGTCAGAAGAATAAGACGCAGAATCCCCTTCTGTTTGATAGCTCATTTTTTATCAGATGAACTGTTGTATTTCCTCCTTAGCATGATCTTCATCAAAAAAATGACTTTGACCCTCCAAGAAATATTATTCTAAAATAGTTGGTTATAGCAGGTTGAACCTTACACCTGCTTTTCAACATTCCCTGATTGCTGGAATAAATGTAATCCTCTTCTGCCTGGTGTACAGTCAATAAGAATTTTCCACCAGCACTCTAGTGTCTCTGACTTTTAGTACTTTGCCCTTCTGCCACAGTTTTGTCAGAATCATATATTTATTATTAGTGGTCATGACTGCTTTCTTATGGCTAGGTTTGAAAGCAGACACGCAATGTGTCCTTTCAGTTAACAGCAACTGCTCTGGAATACAGTCCAGTTGCTTATTTGGGCTGTCATAAAATTAATGCAGTCGGTTCCTTCCAGTTTCTCTGGTACAGCAGAAAATATCAAAGTTTTCCCTATATGAGCTGTTCTTTAATTCTACCATTTTATGAAACATTTCTTCTTGAACAGTCACATATTCAGCCAGCTTCTGCTTCATTATGATCTCTTATTTTTGCAGTTTTATCAGCTCATCTGAATCTGTTTAAAGCTGCTTCTACTTTTTCTAGACTTGTTATTTGAGGTGATATACTCCTTCAATCTTTTGTTTATTTTTAATCATCTCTGAGCATGTTTGACTTATTTTTTCCTCTAACTTACTAGTAGTCATGTCTTGCATTGACCTACTTTTTGCTGAACAGCTACAGGATTCTTCCCAGACAGTTTTTTCACCTCAAAATTTATCATTGATTTTTTCAGGTTATTTAAATTTCTTCTTTGCTGGCAATGCAGGCAGTTCAGTTACTAGCCAATAACTGAAATTTACCCAAAAAGATGAATTCAGTGGCTCTCTCTTCTGAGTTTGTTTTCGCACTGGGAGACCTGAAATTAAGTTGTTAGTCAGTGTGTAGCCATCTTGGAAGTCAAATAGAAGAGCATTTGACTTCTTGTATGTTCAGGAACGACAACTGCTTCAGATTGTAAAAAACACCTACCAGGGAATGGAACATGCTAGGCATTGTTTGTGTTTCTAAAGAAATTACTGTTACTTTGTCATGTTTTACCACCTTTGATGTGCAGTGATCATGGGATTGTGCAGGTTAATTTGTTGGTAGATAATTCTGCCAAACGTAAATCTAAATCAATGCACAGAAGGTTAATTACAGATTTTATGGAAGCAAAACAGTCACTATGTAAAAGTAACTGGAGTGATGTGTTCAGTGAAAAAACTGCAGATATAATGTGGAAAGTTTTGAAAGAGAAATTGTTTGAGTGCAAAAAATAAAAAAAAATGTTTAACATTAGGATCTAGGCATACAGCATCAGGAGAATATATTTCCATAAGAGCAAGGTACCTGATTAAGGTGATAGAAAGACTGGAATTTTGGATGCAGACTCATAAGGAGAACAACCAAAATCATACAGTGTATTATATTCATAAAGTAGCAGGAAGTCTTCTAAGAACCAAACCAGCACAAGAATGGAGAGAAGAGATTTTGCCGATAGGGATGACTGTGTCAGGAATACAGATAATAGACAAGAGGGGGCTGGAATTTATTGGAGAAAACTGGCAAAGGAACCAAGGTATTGGGAACAAATAACTAGAAAGGGAAAGGTAATAGAATGGACTGCAGTTTAGAGATTGCCTCCCCTATCAAAAATTGATATCAAGAGTGCAGGCAAAGAGAGAGAAATAGGGGGCTCCTAAATGAAAGACTAGCATTGGTAGAGTTTTTAATAGAATCTGGAACAGTAGCTGCAGTTAAAAAAGGAATAATTAGTAAGCATATAAAATATTGCATGATAATTATAAGAATCAATCAGAGGAGCATAGAAGGATTGGGAGAGAGATTGAATAAGCAATTCACAAAGAGACAATGAGGGGATATATGTATATCTCCCAAATATGCAACAAAGTCTAGAAAATTTAGTAACTTTGCCTGGATGAGTTTACATAGGTATTTTTATACCCCAAGTAGACTCCTGAGAATTTTTCTTCAGGTGGATAGCAAATGTTGGAGGTGTGACAGGCAAGAAAGAAGTAGCTGGGAACATATTTTTGGGAGTGTAATAAGCTGGCAGACTTCTGGGATTCTCTGCAGACCGCTCTGTCTGAGATGGTTGGTGAGGAGATTGGACTGGCTGGGGAGATGATTTTTTGAGTTATGCTACAGAATCAGAATTACCTAGACATAGTAAAGCCTTGCTGAGTCTAATTATGGTAGCTGCCAGAAAAGCAATTACTAGAAAATGGAAATAAAAGTCTAGACGAACTTTACTAGAAGTAGTGATTATAGTAACAGAGATAAAACAACTGGAAGTAGGATCTTTAGAGAAGGGAATGAGCAAACTACATTGGAAAATATGTGAATTGTGGGAACAGTATATGCAGAGCAGGAATGAGGTTTAAGAGGCAGGATTTGAATGAGCCATATAATGCTTAACTGACAATGACTGGATGGTTTATAAGTGATCTATAGTGTTCACAACTACAATTGTTTTAATGGTGTCTGTGCTGTAAATTGTTTGCAACTAAATTGATGTATCATTTTGTATGCTTTTCATTTATGTAAATGTAAGATTGCTTTTGCATATCTGTAAATTTAATAAAGATGTTTGGAAAAAGGTATACTGGTGTATACTACAACTTTGAAAATGGAAATAAACAAGCTGGGCAAACAAATTAAGCATAGTGTGAGACAAGGTCAAGAAACATTTGAAGGACATTTTTATAAAGACATTGAGCATAATAGGAAAGCTTTCTATAGATCTGTAAGATGTAGGAGGAGTAAAGACATATAAATTGATAAACTGTGAGAAGATTCTAAAATTTATTCTCAGACAGAACAAATTATAGATATATTTACAAAATCCTATGCTCCACAAAGGGGGTGATAAGTTGTCCTAGTGACATCCAGGTAACATCAGATACTGCATTCAGATTATATTGAAAAAGAGCTGCACAAACTGGATCCAAACAAAGCACAGGGAGGAGACAGAATTTGTAGTAATGACCTGAGAACACTTCAGTAAGAACTTACAGTACCAGTATATCTATTATTTGCTAGGACATATAAATTTGGGTAAATTCCTCAAGATTAGAGATGTGCTTATTAAACTTGTCTTTGAGGGAAAGGGGAGTAAGACAAAGTTAGAGTCATATAGACCATTAAGTCTACTTACATGTTGTGGAGCAATAATGGAGAAGGTAATATTGGATACGTTATTGTCAAAAGTGGATAGCTTGGGACTTGAAACCATATATATCAGCATGCATATGTTGTAAGTAGGTCTAGTACCACCTGTAACATGATGTTCTATAACATTATAATAGCTATGAATGAAAAACTCTACCATGATGTAATTTATATAGATTTAACTTCAGCATTTGACAGGGACATACACAAGATACTGATCAATAAATTAGAACAACTAGGTATAGACATACTCTTGATAAGATGGTTGGCTGCATGGCTTACAAATGGCACATGGCAAGTATCATGCAGCAAACGGACAGGTGAAATTCTTTGTTGCAGTCAGGGTGTCCCACAGGGCTCTGTCCTAGGCCCTTACTTGTTTATAATGTATCCTTCAGATGTAACCTTTTCTTCTGAGGTGTTCTACAGTCTGTATGCAGATGACCTGAAATTTGGTAAACCAATGACATGTGTTACAGATAAGTCATGTCTGCAAAATAACTTGACTAAATTGACCACTTAGGCACAGGAGAATAATATGCTGATAAATACATAAAAAATTATAAACATATAAGATTTGGGATACACAAATTTAAAGGTGAATTTTTAATAAAGTACACTGTGATTGAAACTGTAGACTCATTTAAGGACCTGTGTACATGGGTAGATTCAGCTTTGAGTTTTTCTAATCATATCAACCAGTTGGTTAATGATGGTTATAGAACTATAGGCTGTATAAAAAGATTTATAACGTCTAGGAAATCAGAAATAAAAAAGTCATTGTTTGTTAGCTACATTAGACCCAAACTTGAGTATGGAATAACAATAGGGAAACCTTATAAGAAAACAAGCATGATAAACTGAAAAGACTACAGAGGAAATATACCAAGGGCATCCATGGATGTGAACATGTTCTGTTATTATGAAAGACTAAAATATCTGAACTTGTACAGTTTCTCTTATAGATATCTAAGAGGAGATCTTATTCAGGTATGTAGGGCATTTATAAGTAACTATCTCTGGGAGTGTTTGGGGGTTATAAAAACTAGTAGAGTGTCATCAGATAATCTATGTAGAAGATACTGTAGGAATGAGAAGTGTACAAATTGGTTATCTGACAGAGCACCTGATACATGGAACAGACTACCAAATTACATTAAAGC
Organism: Protopterus annectens; assembly: GCF_019279795.1. Taxonomy (NCBI): domain Eukaryota; kingdom Metazoa; phylum Chordata; order Ceratodontiformes; family Protopteridae; genus Protopterus; species Protopterus annectens. The sequence continues at coordinate 718,613,177 of NC_056732.1, read as the reverse complement.
AAGTACTAGTTTAGATATTTTTTTAACAGCCTGGGCACTTATGGGAACAACAAGTGTTTTGGTGTATTGGAAAACTTGAAGGGCATTAATTATTTATTATTTATTTATTTATTTAAATTTGTTGACCGGGAGTGTCCGACTAGACGTGGGTCCATTTTCAGCGGAGGCCCGGGGAGAAAAGCTCCACAGTAAAATAAACAGACAGTAGTTACATTGGATTACATAGCGATTAACAATTTAACATAGAAATTACTTACAACATATTTACAGATGAAGAACATAATACATCAGTAGACAACTAGAATCTTTATCTGTGAAGTACATAACATGCATGCCCATGCTTAAAATATTTGTATGTATGCATGTATTTATGGGAGCATAAGAAATATTACCCACCTGGTAACATTTGTTAATACAATATGCACATCTCTGCAAAAGTAAAATTTATCTGAATAATTGTTAGTAATGCTGAGGTTACTGTTAGCAAACAAATTTGCATTTCAATACTTCATCTACAAATACAGTGCCTGCTGCCCTCGAGAAATACATTTCTTAGGTTACCTTAAAAAATTGGTATGCTGTTGATATTTCCGTAACATATCCTGAACTAAATCAGTTTATGCAATTAGGAATGGCTGGCAAACATACTTCAGAACTGTCCAGATTTTCGCAGAATGTCAAGATTTTTGTGCCATATTTTTGGTCTGTTCCTCATAAAATTTGAGGTTTTCTAGCAAATCACTGAGGAGTGAAATCAAATAATGACATAAATTTGAGTTTCAGACTTCATATTCCTCAGAAAATGATTAACACAAACCATGTTATGCTAGCAACTTTCTAAGTTTATATAAGCAATATTTAAAATCTGTCCCTCTTTTTGGGCCTTTGTCCCCCCATTATTTTAGGCTTTGTCCAGATTTCTTGTGCTAAGAAGTTGAGGTATGCTGGCAAACAATGACAACAGGTTCATAATTACTAGGCATGTGATACTGGACAACAGTAAGGACCCTAAACCAAATTCCTAATTTTTCCATAGCATTTCTGGTTAAGTGATTTGCTCACTGTTGCACAGTGGGTAAATGATGATGAAAAAACTTCAAACCCTGTACCCTAAACACAGGAAGCAGCTCATTTAAAAAAATGCAGCTTTAGTACTGCCAAAGTAATTGTTTTAAACTATTCTAATCTTGTAGAGAAGACTCCATCATAGTACTATGCAACAATGACTACATAATGGATGCTGAAGACCATTCTGATCATTGCCGCAAATAATGCAGACTATATTACCTGACAAATGCCAGCTCCTTTGCAGTTTTTGGAGGCTAAGAAGGTACTGCAAAAATATATTACTAAAATGCAACATACTTAGACTACTAAAATGCAACATGTTTAGACTATATTACAAAATCCAGGCATATTAATGAATTAATTCATTCTTTAGTGCAATGAATAAAGCAAATGCAATAAAGATAATATAAATACTGCAGCAGCTTTTGTTCAACAACCCACAAGTCATACAAAAATCAGAAATATTATTGCATGCAACATACTCTTTTGATGGGGGCTTACATGCTTGCAGGACACCTCCATCTCATTTTTTAACCTCTCGATGTCTTTGTTATCAAGAATAGATATCCCATCTGACAACACTGAGTTCAAGTGTAACATACTTGAATTGCTAAAAATCCTGTACTGTTGAACCTAGACTTTCACTGTTAACAGAGATGGAGTGTAGACGGATGGGGCCCTCTATAAGATAATGAATCAGGCCCCTGCCAGCCATACCATTATCCCATTATTTGGTTGTCTCTCCCCAGTTCATAGGTTGGGACTAGGCTATCAGCCCTAGGGCCTATACAAGCCTAGCCATAACAATTCCCTTGCTATTTCTTCCCACAATATTTACTTCCCTGGTTTCCGTAAACACTGTACAAACTTATCAGAGTACATACCATTTTCTTCTTTACTTTTACTGTTATCACAGAGTTTTAGATTTTGTTCAAAACATTTATTTCGAGTTTTTCTGGAAAAAAAACAGGCAGCTGTTTTCTAAACAAAGCAAAACATACTCAATATCATATTGAAAACAGTCTTAGCATGAGAAAGAGTAAACTTCTCTTCCTTTGAAACTCACATTTATTGGAAATGCATCTGGTAACCCATTAACCTACAAGAGATATGCTGGAATTCATATACTGAAGTACTAACTAGTATCTATGTGAAGGGTGCAGGAATTCAAAAGACAAATATGTAATGCATTTGCTAACATCTTGGGACAGCCCACTGGACACGTGTCCACGAGTACTATTTGGTGAAGTAACTTGGCAAAGTCACAAAGAACATAAATGAAAGCTGATAGAATCAATCGTACTACAGGAAACGGCTGTTTAACTGGTCACAGCCTTACTCATCTGCACTAAGTGCTAAACAAATGGTTGTAGCCCAAACTGCAAATCTTTGTGACTGACATTGTAATCCTCAGAGATTTACAAAAAGGAAAAAAAAAAGTCAAAAGAGCCCTGGCAGTTGGTGTGGAGGATTAAGTTTTTTTGTCTGCCAGAGTCGAGTTTAAGGTTTTGACTCTGAGCAAGTCACTTAAGCCCCTAACTGGGGCATTTAACACACACACACATGCACACGCTCACTAATTTGTCTGAATTGTCTACCCACAAAGGATAGGAATACACACACGCACACTAATTTGTATGAATCGTCCACCCAGAAAGGACAGGACAGTCCTGCAAATTTCATTTTCTCAAAAACAAAACAAATCCACTCTGGAGGAAACGTTGTGGTTCTGTTCCTGTTGGAAACTCAAGTCTCCTGTTAGATGTATTTCCTGAGGTATTGGATGTATATATTTCTGGATCAGAGCATTTCTGGGATGAAACAAGCAATGGAGCATTATTTTATAGCAACGAGCACAGGGTCATAGGCAGCTGCCTAGGTCACCTTGTGCTTGTTGCAGCTCTGATGCCCAGTTAGAGAGATTGTACCATTTTGTCTGCTGTAACAGTTTTGCATCTACAAGTTCACCATGGAAAATATCTTGTACATAAACTAGCAATATATCTGAATGCTTCAAAATGTCATTCTTACTTTTGCAAAAGAAATTTCTAACACATGCTAATGCAAAACCTGTTTTTGTAATAGTGTTCTATGTTTATTATAAGGGCAGTATTTAAAATGTATCCATTTTTGGGCCTTTCTCCTCCATTATTTTTGGCTTTATCCAAAATTATTGCACTAAGAGCAAAGAAAAAGAATTCATTACAGTAGGTGAGAGCTTTTGTGTGCCTCAAAAAAAATCTCCATCTAGCATAAATGTTTTTTAAGTGGATATGGGTCCTTATCCAATTATGGCTTGGCTGCATTGGCAGAGTTATAATGCTTTATGATTATTAGATTTCTTCATGTGCACTTGGCTGAACACTTGATGGTAAGAGCAAACGTTGCACAAGAGGAAAATTAAAAATTAATTATACCATGCGTTATATTTTGTGACCTATAAAAAATATTGCTAAACCACGCTTAGAAAAAAGATTCATCTTACAAGGGAAAAACCACTAAAACACTAACAAACCCCAAAACACAAGGTGAAAAATAAATTAACTGATGCCACTGCAATTGCTTGTGCAAAGGATTAGAGTTCTAGGCTATTATGGAGCTGCTTCCAGTAGTTGAAAGCTTGATTCCCGATGACTTGACTTGCAAACCATTCACGAAAATCTAGTCAATATTTATTCTCTGGGGTTTTTGATTTGCAAACTATTCATAAAAAACTAATACATACTCCTCTGTGGTTTTCAGTTTGTAAACCATTCATGAAGAAATGATCAATATTTCTCTGGGGGGTTTCAACAATATTATGCATGTGTGCAATAATAAACAGAAAAGAAGTAAGCCATCGAACAAAAACAAAAATCTAATTTCATCAAAAAAAATAAAATAAAAAATTCAGAGACAGACATACTAATGAAGCACAATGAGGTCTTTAAAGTGTATTAGTCTTTTGCTTAAACAAGTGTTAAGTAACAAACTTTGAGGAGTTGGATATAGTCTCTTTACTCTCTCTCTCTCTCTCTATATATATATATATATATATATATATATATATAATACCAATTTGTAAGCAAAAAGTGTGTTGCTTTTGTATTTTATTTTCTTGATGAAGACTGCCCCTTGAATATGGTTCTCAAAGCCTAAAATCTCTACCATGACACTATGAAAGACTGAATCCACAATGCCTCACTACTTAAATCAGTTTATAAACTACTGCATCTCTATGTAAATTCATCAGAAATAGTTTCTTTATTCTTAGAAAGACACATTGTCAACTAGTTCACATTTAAAATTAACATATGATGAATTTGATCATGTAGTATTGAGACCACTATGTAAATAAGATTCAGAGGTAAGTTATTCTAATTACCTATACTGTTTTACAGTTGTATAGAAATCTTTGGCTAGTACCTACTATGCTACCATTGCAGGGACATGGTTATAGAAAGAAAAAAGTTAAGCAAACAGTACAACTAAAAAAATCATGCAGCACATAATAATCTTTAATTTTTCCAAAATTACTTGCAACTTTATATGGCAAAAGAAATAAATTGTAAAACAAAGATATTTCCAATACCCTTTAACATGGTTGCATGAGACTAATAACACACTATACTACTTATAACAAGATAAAACTTTTCAACACTACTGAAACATAAATAAAATAATAAATGTATTTGTTGTATTCCTTGCTAGAAAAGAATATGGACATGCAAGTGTTACCATTCATTCATTCTCAAAAGACAAAGGTAATTAATTATTCCTTCTTAATTAAATGATATATTTTGAGAAAGGTTCCCAAAATGCTAAGTGGTTATGCAAATATGAGTGAGTGAACACATATAAAACACAAATACCTTGTAAAGTATTGCCCAGAGAACAACCTGTAGTAGGACAATTTTAATGGTACATCACAGATAAAAACTCAGTACAAAAAATTAAAAAAAAAAAACTGTAGTCAAATGCTTTCGTCCATAAAAATTCAGGACTTCATCAGAACAACATGCACAGAGTTACAAGTAATTTAAATAGTGAAAAAACAACACCTTCCATCAATTAAAATTAGTGACACCATCACTACTTAAAGGTCCAGCATGATTCAAAATCAGGAAATAAAGTCAGGTTAAAATAGTAGATTTGTATTTCAAAATAGGCATTAGGGAACAGTAATCATTAATACCTGGACTAGTACTGGCATTTAACCTCATTTGCCAAAAAAGTTCCATTATTTCCATAGGTGTGAGTGAACACATCATTTTTTTCAAAAGTAAAAGAAGTCTGTGATTGTAATGGTTATTAGTATTTTCTGACTGTACTTAACCATTTTGCTTAAGCAGAAATAAATTACATTAAATATGAAGCAGATGAGACAACCAGTTCCATTTTCTTACATACATATATATGTATGTATATGTGTATAAAATACACACACACACACACACACAAACAAACAAACACACACACACACACACACACACACACACACACACACACACACACACACACACTACCACCTCTTACTGCTGGTTGGACTGAATGCTGCTCCCTTAGACAGGGTCTGTTTCATAAAGAAAAGAAAGGAAAAAAGAAGTGGTACTTGGACTGAAATGGCTTCATTGCTAATACTCCATCAATCCATTAGTTTAAACTCTTTTGCCCATTTGCTCTGCATCCCAACTAATTGGCTGAAAGCATTCATCTATGAAAGAGGAGCCTGGCTACAACAAAGAGCCAATGAGTTTTAGCTTTTAAGGCAGGGTGTACTGCAGCACATTTTTAATGTAATGTTGATAAGCATCCCAGCAGTAGTGGACTTTTTTTATTATTTATTTAATGTTCTTGAGCAGCCCTGCAAGAACAGACTTTTTTTTAATTATTATTTAATGTTGATGGCCAGGCCCTTCAGCCAGCAGAGGGCCCTAGGCAGGTGCCTAGGTTGCCTAGTGCTGGATCTAGCCCTGGTAATAACTACTGAATATGTATTTTGGTTAGAGAGAAAATAATCTTGTTAATGTTAACAAACCCCCCCCCCCCCAGCCAGCAGAGGGCCCTAGGCAGGTGCCTAGGTTGCCTAGTGCTGGATCTAGCCCTGGTAATAACTACTGAATATGTATTTTAGTTAGAGAGAAAATAATCTTGTTAATGTTAACAAAACCCCCCCAGACTTTTGATATCTGGATTGCAACTTAAAAAAGGTAAGGTGGGAGCAACCTCAGCAACAGGTAATGCATTCTGTAGGCAAATTGGGGTCTACAGTAAGAGATTATTGGGAAAAAGTGTACCAGTAAGGCATGTAACATTAAATAATCTTCCTTTCTCTGTTAGGGTTTATTCTGTGGTTAAATGTTTTAGAACTGTCTTTTTATAGCATGTAAAGAATTTTACTCGAATGTGAGGAAAACTTTGTAGGTATAAGGGAATGTTGTTTCTGAAGCACCAAAGATCTTTCTTTGATGCCTTCAGAAATGTGTTGATGATCATGGGCCCAGTTCCAGAAGACTTACTATCAGTGTTAGTGGGCTACTCTGGTACAAGTCTGTCCTGATTCCAAAAGACTTTGTCACTGTGAGTGAGTGACTTTGGTGTAAGGCATATTTATAAATAGGGTTACATCTGGACCCAGATTCCAAAAGGCAATTTTTTTTAATCTGGCCCCATATAGTCTTAGTGCATTTTTTTCTTGAATTGAAAAAGTGTCAGTATATCATTAAACGACAATATCAGTTTGTATGCCCTGTAGCTTTCACAGATCTATTATCATGCTATAGGTTTGATAAAGTTATACTGGATACAGTCTAGCACAATACAGTTTAAATGTAGTTATTTTAGTGTTACTGAGGAGGGATGTTTGTGCTGTGAAGCTGAAGGGAAAGTGGCTAAAATTTTTCCAGTAGTAGAGTAGCAAATAATATTTTCTGGAATAATTTTAATTTAATGCCTGCTACTCCCCCATCACTGTAACCTGCAGTGAAAAATGCCATAGCTGTATCAGGGGAATGCACCTCCCTGCACTATTTCAGAATATGTCATGAGTAAATGATAGTGCTCTTTTGCTAATAATCTAGGACCCACTTTTTTTTTTTTATTAATCAATACAGTGTCATATATTAGCTTTCGCAGACATTTTAAAATATTGTATGTTGCTTGTCTAGCATAACAACATAAAGAGCAAACGTTTTTCATTATTTTCATATCTTGCTTGTAAAATGTAAACCAGACTGTCACAGACCAAGATAGAGAAGAAATATAGTCACAAATGTTGTATTCCATAATTGGATTTTTAGCCTTAGCATGTCACATTTTGGTCCCTACAAGTATTTTAAGCTCAAAGCAGAATGTTAGAAATTTGGTATATCTCTGAGTGTGCATATAAAAATATTTATATTTGAAGGAGTTTAGTGACTGACATCTCCTAACAGCAAGTGAAAGGTTATCCTATAGTCTATAAGTCATTATATAATTTATCTGTTATGCATGTGTGTATGTATGTATGCATGCATGCATGTATATAATGTGGAATTGAGGTTGAGCACCATTATATCCTTGGCAGAAGTAAAAAAAAAATCATAAATATTAGACCAGGCAAGGAAACACTTATTTTATAGTATGCTGCTATGTAACTCAGAACCAAGTTGAAGAGAAATCCTTGTGGGCAGAATGACAGTTGTTTGTTTAGTGCTCAAGTATCTTACTAGAATTCTCAGGATTTTTTTTTTCTTTTTTATAATTATGAACTGTCATAGAGGAAGTGGAATACGGGCTATTACACCGACAGCAAAAGCACTGTTTTGGAGGTATTCTCGTGCGTCAGTTTAGCATTTTACCTAATTTCCATTAGGGTGCTTCACTTTGCTCAAAAGCAAACTGACATCAATACCCTACAAGTGTATATGAATTAATTTGTTGCACATCTGAAGTAAAAAAAAAATCATAGATGTTTCACTAGGCACGATAGCATTTCTGTTGCTGCATACTGAGTGAGGCACAATTCTGCTATGAAACTTGGGATTGAGATGGTCTGAAATCCTTGCTACAGTGGCATTCTTCCATGTGTTGTATACCCAAGTACCTCATTACATTTTAGTGAATTAATCTGAACTGTCCAATTGGAACTGACATATGGCCTCTTTACATAGCCAGATAAGGCAGTGTTTCACAGGGTTCATTTATATCTGTTAGCAACAACTAGTAGTATATTTTATGGCCATTATATTTACGTGTCTTCAGAGTTGAAGATGATATACTTCTCACTACAGGAACATACTGCTGTATAATACAAGGAGCTGAAGCTAGTGTTGTTCGAAGTCTTGGTATAATCTGCATATTTTATTTCTTTACTTTTCCTCACAATCAGACATCAAAGGAATGGACAGACATTTGCTGTAGCTTGTGTAGGGATAATGTACTGTCTAGGAGCAGCAAGATGGAATATGCTACTGTGATTGTTTTATTTTTTTACTTGTCTCACAATCAGACACCAAATTTTGTAATCTGTTGGCTATCCTTTGGGAGTAGAGTTAAGAAGGCTTGCTGTTTAATATAGCAGCAGCAGGTCAAAATATTATTGCGTTGTATTTGTTCTTTCACTTTCATCTCAGTCTGATATCAGAGGGGCACACAGATGCTGGCTATCTTTTGGAGGATAGGGAGTGGAGCCATGCCATCTATATATATGACAACAGCTACCTGAAATATATGGCTGTGGTCATTTCTATTTTCATGTTCACCTCACTCTAACATCACAGAAATGCACAGAAGATTACTTTATTTTTAGTAGGGAAGCGTGTATCTTTCCAATTTTTGTTTAGTTATTGTTTTGTGAACCACTGTTTTATCTGCTTTGAACATTAAGCCTTGGACACAACTTTATTCCTTAAAAGAAAGGCCCGTTTCTTTCCTTACTCATGATTTTTGTTCAGACCATCATTAGAGCAAAAGGTTGAAGGGAAAAAAGCTCTAAAATGTACCTCAGGGCATCAGTATTAGAGGGTGAAAGGGCCTTTCATATCATTGCCCTGACCCCTGCAAAAGTGCCTTATTGGTGTTATGCCAAGTTTCAAAATTCATTGTTTTAATTGTACACTCAGAATTTATTTTTCAGAGTACTGAGACTCACTTTTGCAGTATATTCTATTTAGATAGGGAGTTCCCTCATCAAGTACTGATTTTACTTCTTCAAGGAATGCCACAAAATTCAAAGGCAAGTTGTGTACTTGAAAAACTTTTCCTATTCTGTCTGTAACAAAATAGTTTCCTTGTGCCTTCATGTATACGCTGCATTATGCCTGTCTTTGATTTTGCAAAAAAACGGGCTGATAGGTCATGCATCATGCCCCCTTCTAACTTTATGAATTGCTTTTGCCATAGCATGGGGGATGGAGCATGTAGTTAAGCTGTCAATTTTGTGATTTACTTGTGTTCACTGTTACTCTTTGGCAAGGAAGATAGCATTTTGAGTTAATTATATTATGCTTTTATTCTTGAATATTTTTCAGCAGGTGCAGTTCACTTTACTTGTAGCAAAGTGCTGTGAATTGAGAACAGGCAGGCAAAATGTTGTTAGGAATGGTATCTGCCCTTCCTTGGTTTTGAGGTCATAAATGGTAATATATTTTGAGGTTATGCGAGAGCGAAGTCCTCATATGTGGGTATAGAAGGTGCAGTATCTACAGAAACACTATTTTCCCTTTATTTTCCTTATCAGAGATTTTAGTTTGTTGTTTCATTATTTATTTGTATTTCTTTAAATGACGTGTCCAGGTCTGGGAAATGCCCGCATGTGCCAACATTTTGTGTAATATGGTAGACAGGAGATTAGAACATTTTCCCCATGATTCTGTAGACCTGTGGTGTTGTCTTTAAGTTTTCTCTGTTCTTGTACAGAATCTACCAGGTAGTTTGTCTGATTCCATGGAATTTATTTTTAATTTTATTTGTGGCTGTAACCTGTATCCATAGTTGTAAAATATATACCCCATAGGAATAGCCTTGTCAGAAGATGTTTTGTTATTCCTGTTGCGGTTTGATTTTACTGTGTAGTTGTTTTGTACCTCCACTTTGTAACTTAACACTGTGTGTTGTGTCCCATCCTGGGCTGAGCCTGGAAATGATCCGTCTTAACCATTGCTCTAACCTGGTTAACAAATTATATATAAACTGAATAAAATGTGGACATTTTAACTGGTAAAGGAGCTATACTCCCTTTTGGCATTTTGTGAAAAGGAGAAAAATGTATTGGCATTCTGAATATCTTTTCACCTTATCACAAATATGTGACCTGTGATTGTAAATCCTGCACTTTTAAAGAATGATGCCCAAATGTCAGATAATGACATTAAAGCTCAGACTTGTAGTGCCAGTAAAGCATTTTTGCTGGGGGCTTCATCCCCTGTACCTCTACCAATACAGAGGGCAATGCTTCCCATACCTCTGTTACTTATATATCATCTCTGATATCATTATACCTCAGAGTAAGAGAAAGGTATCCCAGTCTTGGACTTGGTATACATTTAATGTCACTTTTCAGAGAATCAGTGTTCATAGGTACTAGGCTATCAGCCCAAAGGCCTTAGTAAGCCTAGCCAGCAAGGTTCCCTGGCTTACGCCACCCAAGAAAGTTATTTTCCAGTGCCGCTGTTGAGCAGAGCCACAGAATTGATCCCAGGGATGTATTTCCTATTTCCCATCCACTCATCAAGATTTTTCTTGAGTGCTAATGAGGAACTTTGCTTGTCATAGATGGCTGCTTGTTCTAGATTATGGGAAGTCTCAATGTGCAATGTGGTTTTGATTCATTAGTGGTCTCTTGCAGGGCTGCTGTTACTGGGTCTGTGCTCAGAAGGCATGCTTGGCTTAAGGAGCAATCTTTGCCTGATCATGCTAAAGCTAAATTGTTGGATGCTCTTTTAAATCAGGACCACCTGTTTGGCAACAAGGCTGAGGAAGTTCTTAAAAAGATGGAAGATAAAGCTAAATCTATGCAAACTGTTTAAGATTTTTTTACAAGTTCAGCCTCCTAGATTTAGTAGGTACTGGCCCTCTAAGAATTGGTCCTTTCCAGTCCCTTCCAGGTCTTCTCAAGCCAAACCCAGACACAGCAAAACCCCCAGGTTTCAGTCCCAGGGGACACACAGAACTAAGCAGTGGAGGGGGCCTCCACTTCAAATCTGGGAATTATAAGACTCCCCCTCTATGCTAAACTGTCTCAATGACTTCCTTTTAAAATTTCCAAGCACTTATCAACTGACTACCCCTTTGGGGGGAAAGATTGCTCTTCATGCAAAGAATTGAGAAGTCATTACCCAGGGCAAATGGGTTTTAAATATAGTGTCCCAGGGATACAGATTTCACTTCCACACGTTGCCAACACCAAGTGGGTGGCTGATCCTACCCCCAAATCAGTGGGCAGAGCCCCAAAAACAAGTACTTTCTCTCAAGTATGGGAGCTATACAACTGGTACAAGAAGAGGAAAAGGGACAAGGTTTCTACTCGAGACTTTTCCTGGTACCCAGAAAAGACAATTCAGGGTGTCCTATCCTGTACCTGTCTACTCTAAACACCTTTTTGGAGATTCCAAAATTCAAGATGCTGACTCTTCACCAATTACTTCCCATGCTAGGCAAAGATGCCTGGTTGGCAACACTAGATTTAAAAGAAGCATAGCACATCCCAGTCAGGGAATCTTGCAGAAGATACCTACCCTTCAAAGTAGGCTTACACGCACTATCAGTTTTCTGCACTGCCCTTTGGCTTATCTACTTTGCCCAGGGAATTCATAAAGTGCCTAGCTCCAGTTATTGCATTTTGCAGGCAAAGAAATATTCAAATATACCCATACCTGGATGATTGTCTAATTCAGGCAGAAAGCCAGGACATACTTTTGAATCATCTGGCCTTTGTAAAAGGGGTTCTAAGTTGTCTGGGGTACACCATAAATGAAAATAAATCACACCTGGTACCCTGTCAACAAATTGTATTCCTGGGAGCAAGCTTGAATAATACTTCCCAGATGGCTTACCTTGCGCGAGAGAAACAAATTAATTTGACAAACTACTTCAAACAAGTGGCCACAAAAACCCTGCTATCTGCAAGACAAATACTGCAAGCCTTGGGGTTTATGGCCTCCTGCATTCTTCTAATTCCATATGCAAGACTGCATATGAGGAAACTACAGTGGTATCTAAAAAGCCTATGGTGTCAACATTCTCAAGACCTAGAAACAATGATTCCTATCATACCTTGCCTATGCCTAGAGTTCCTTTGGTGGGCAGAAGCCTGCCACTAAAACAAGGGACTACCTTTCACACCACCTCCTGCTACCCAAACCCTAACAACAGATGCATCAGACTATGCATGGGGGGCTCACCCGGCAGGGAAGTGCATTCAGGGCAAATGGAACCCAAGTCAAATGCACCTGCATGTCAATCAAAAAGAAATGTTAGCTGTACAGAATGCTCTGACAGCCTTCAAGGACCACATTCTTCCAGGACAACTAATGGTAAAGACGGACAACACCACTGTTATGTGGTGCATGAACAAGCAGGGGGGTACACATTCTTACCCTCTCTGCAGACTAGCCATGGCATTGTGGAACACAGCCTTGAGCTACCAAGTGCACCTACAAGCTCAATTCCTGCCAAGAAAATTAAATGCACTGGCAGACGGACTAAGCAGAAACCTCATGGACCCACACGAGTGGAAACTGGAACCAAGGATTTTCAACATGTTAACAAGCAAATGGGGAAGCCCAGATATAGAACTGTTTGCCTCTCCCCAGAACTACCAATTGGACAAATTTTGCACAAGGTCTCCCACAAACAAGCCTGGAAAGTGGAAGCTCTGTCCTTCAGCTGGACAAACCTATCTTCGCCCCTCTGCCTCTGCTCTCCAAAGTACTACTAAAAATCAAACCGGACAAACCAAAGATGATTTTGATTGCTCCAGACTGGCCACTCCAGCACTGATACCCCCTCCTGTGCAGTGTGTCACGGTTATCTCCATGGCACCTGCCTCAGACTCCTTCCCTGCTGTCTCAGCAGGACAACCAGATTCTGCACCCTCAGCTTCTAACACTGAACCTTGCAGCCTGGCTAATTACCTAATCTCTCCTTTACCATCCCTCAACAAACCTGTGCTGGATATCATTTTAGAGGCAAGGAGGCCTAGTACTAGAAAATCTTATGCTGAAAAATGGAAAAGATTCTGTGCCTGGAACCAAACTCAAGGGATGAGCACAGCAGCGCCCAATTTACCGCAGATTTTACAATACTTAACTGAGATGCTTCACAAGGACCTGTCTTTTTCCTCCATTAAAATCCACGTCTCAGCCATTTCAGCTCATTATAACACAGAACATCCCCTCTTCTCTCATCCACTGCTCAAGCAGTTCCTCAGAGGGGCAAAAAATTTGAGACCACCCAGGAGAGTTCCAACCCCAGCCTGGGACCTTAACTTTGTCTTGGAGAAACTCACTCTACCTCCTTTCGTGCCAGCTGCTACTGCAGACTTAAAATTTCTTTCTTGGAAAACAGCTTTCCTTTTAGCAATCACTTCAGCTAGAAGGATATCTGAATTACAGGCCCTTATGGCAGTGGAGCCTTTCATCATCTTTCATGCGGACAGGGTGTCCATCAGAACCAATCCATCCTTTATGCCCAATGTGGTATCCAGTGTGGCTCTTAATCAGTCCATTCATTTGTCAACCTTCTTTCACAATCCACAGAATAAAAGGGAACAGATACTGCATTCCTTGGATGTGCACAGGCAACTAAGATTCTACTTGGACAGGACTAAACCTCAAAGGAAATCTGAACAACTGCTGGTGGCATTTGCTGCAGGGGCAGAGGGGAAGGCTATTTCAAAGCAAACCATTTCTAAATGGATAAGCCATTCATTCATTTCTGCTATAAGCACCATGGAAAACCTATCCCCCAGGGGATCAGACCTCACTCCACCAGGGCTGCATCTACCTCTACAGCCTTTCTCAGAGATGTCCCTACTAGGGACATCTTAGAAGCTGCTACCTGGAGTTCTGTACATACTTTCACCAAACATTATCATTTGCCAATTTCCTCTAAATCCAGTGCTGGCTTTGCCACTGCAGTCTTGCAGGGCCTTATAGCTGGCCCTAATGCTATCTAAATTCCTCCTCCCAACCATAGCTTTGGAAATCTACCCAAATGTCATGACTGCAACAGTGAAACATGAAGAACATAGTACAGTTGTGTACACTTACCATAAATGTAGATGTAAATGTAGAGTGTATTCACTGTTGCAGTCCTGGTTACCCTCCCTCCAGCCCCCTAACTTCTTTTGGCTATACCTCTACTTTCCTTTACTATGCTTAAAAGCCTTTTTGGTGTATTTGCTTTTTTGTTGGAGTTATATCTTTGCACTTTTATATTTAATTGCTTCCCATTAGGGGGGCACCTGACATCTGGGGCAAGAAAAACTGATGTAATGGTGTCGGCTGCATGTTTTATACCCCTGACGACCTGACGTCATGGAAGAAGGGACAGCAACAGATGCAGGACCCAAGACTTTGTTAATCAGGCCTACTGAGGGCTACCTGCAAGGAGATAACCCAAATGTAATGACTGCAACAGTGAATACACTTGAACGTCTACATTTATGGTAAGTGTACACAACTGTACTTTTTTTGTCACTGGATTTATACTTAAGACTACATATAGACTTTTATGCAGTGACAGGTATTGGATAAACATAAAGTTTTGCTTGTGTCTTTGTAGTTGCAATTACCAACTATGTTAATTTCAATAGTTGAGAGTTATTATGTGCATTATCTGAGATATTTGCTAGATTTTTTTGTCAGTAAGTCTGCATAGCCATTTGGCTGCCATAGCACATAAATCCATTCAACATTTTTCTAGCTGACAGACTCAGTATATGTCAAACCCATATCTTTAGTGTGTTCTTATAAAATCTGAACTGAACTAACACATCTTGGAAAAAAACGTATATTTTGTTATTGTAAATATGTACACAATTGTACTTTTTTGGCTTTAGAGAGTGCAGCTTTTACCTGCATAGTTGTAAGTACAGGGACTCTGCATTCTTCCTGTATAGATATGGGCCCTTTAGGGGGTGAGAGGGGGGTAAAGTTAGCACTGAACCTATCTGCCAGGATATTGGCAATATCAGTTGTTTCTGTAATTTTCGTGCCGTTGTGCTGTAACTCAGAGCAGATTTGGTTGTTGCCATTGACATTCTTAACATAGCTATAGAATGCTTTGTGGTTGTCCCTAGAATCAGTGGAGATTTTGTTTTCGTAGCTAGCTTTGGAGGAGCTTATGAGGAATCTCGGGTTCTTACTGAGGCTGACCAGGGAGCTCCTCCACTCATGGGATTTTTCTCACTTTTGCAACAGTTTCTTCCTTCTGTTGTAGAGTTTGTTTATGGCAGGGGATCATATCCACACCCCCACCAGGGGCAGCAATATCCTAGACCTGGTCATCACCAACATGGGTGAACGGTGTTACACACCAGAGGTCAGCTCCTCGTTGGTCAGATCCGACCACAAGCTAATCACCCTAGACATCCACATCCCGCTCCCACCCCCCCATTAGGAAAACAACCGTAAAAAAATTCTCCAAAGCCAACTTCACGCTTCTTAAGACAGAAGTGGCAAACTTCACGACACCCATGCAGATGGACAATAGAGGTACGACTGCTGAATCCTACACAAATGCACTTTATAAGTACTTAAACGAGTGCATGGATCGTGCTATCCCTAACAGAACCAAGATGCTATCCTCCAAAAAAGGAAGCCAATCTGGTGGTCTTCTGCCATAAACAAACTCTACTACAGAAGAAAGAAACTGTTGCAAAAAAAGAGTAAAATCCCATGATTGGAGGAACTCCCTGGTCAGCCTCAGTAAGAAGCTGAGATCCCTCATAAAATCCTCCAAAGCTAGTTATGAAAACAAAATTGCCACTGATTCTAAAGACAACCACAAAGCATTCTATAGCTATGTCAAAAATCTAAATGGCAACACTCAGATCTGCTCTGAGTTGCAGCACAATGACACTAAATATACAGAACCAACTGATATTGCCAACATCCTGGCAGATAGGTTCAGTGCTAACTTTACCCCCCTCTCACCCCCTAAAGGGCCCATCTTTATACCGGAAGAATGCAAAGTTCCTGTAATCATGGCTGCACGGGTAAAAACTTCACTCTCCAAAGCCAAGAACACAGCATCCATGGGACCTGACAACATCCCAGGCTGCCTTCTACATAAACTACAGAATGAACTGGCACCCCACCTAAGTACCATGTTCAATCATAGCTTCACCTCAGGCTTTGTGCGCATTGAATGGCGCACCGTGACAGTTATCCCATTCCACAAAGGGGGGGCCACAACAGACCCCGGGAACTACCGCCCCATTAGCCTGACGAGCCTCGTCTGCAAGGCCATAGAACTCATAAACAAAGACATTGGAGATCTCCATACTCTGGATCCAACACAGTTTGGGTTTGTAAAAGGCAGATCAAGTCTCCTAAACCTGATGGACTTCATTGAAGTAGTCACCAAAGCCATAGATGAGGGTAAGGTGGTTCACACAGCCTATCTAGATCTCGCCAAGGTGTTCGACACCATCCCCCACTCTGGAATTATAGATAAACTCACTAAACTAGGTATAAATCCCTATGTCACAAGATGGGTTGCCAACTGGCTTACTGACAATAACCCACACCGTGAAAGTAGCAGACTCCAAATCAGACTTCAGACCAGTGACAAGTGGAGTACCACAGGGTTCAGTTCTGGGTCCTCTCCTGTTTGGTATCTACTTCTGACGTACAGGCTAACACAGAAGGTCTTTGGCTAACTAAATTCGCAGATGACTGCAAACTAGGAGCCATAATTGAAATTCTTAACAATGTGGACATCCTACAAAAGGGCCTCACTGAGACAGATGCCTGGTGTCAAAGACATGGTCTCAAGCTCAATGCCAAAAAGTGCATTGTCATCCCCTTTGGTAAAAACTCTGTACCCATGAACTACCACATAGGCAGTAGTCTACTTAACACCAAAAGTGTGATAAGAGACCTTGGGACACAGGTGGACAGTAGTCTCTCCTTTGATAATCACATCGCCACAGTGGTCAGGAAATCCTTCTACGTGGCACACCTCATCACAAAAGGTTTCTCATCCAGAAAAAAAGAGGTCATTGTTCCCCTCTACTCATCACTCATTAGACCCATTATAGAGTACAACGTCCCTTTTGGTATGTACCTCACAAGACATCTACAACAACTGGAAAGGCCGCAAAAATACCTCACAGAGGATTACTGGCCTCAAACAGATGCCTTACGCAAACCGTCTCAAAAAACTCCAGCTTTACTCCATCGCATATCGCCTACTCAGAGACGATCTCTGCCTAGCATACAAACCTATGTCAAACCCAGAGCTGTTGGACATGCTTCGTAGGTTTCATAGGTTAGTACTAGGCCAACTGCCCCTGCGAGCCATTTCAAGCCTAGCCAATTATCCCCTGTGAGACTCAAACCCTGCACCTCGTGTGTATAAGGCAGACACCTTAACCATTAGGCCACCCTCCCAACCCAAAGCTCCACTTAAAGAAATCCCAGTCCCTCCGAGCTACACACTCTAGGGACCTAAACCATGTCACCACAATAAACAGAACATGCTGGAGGGATAGATTCCTGTCTCAGAGACTTCCCATACTCTGGAACAGACTACCTATCCTTGTCAAACAGAGCTCCTCGTTAACACTATTCAAGAAAAATCTTGATGATTGGATAGGTAAAAGGAAATTCACCCCAGGGATCACTTCTGTGGTTCTGCTTGACAGGGGCACAGGAAAATAATTTTCTTGGGTGGCGAAAGCCAGGGTACCTTTTTGACTAGGCTTGTATAGGCCCTAGGGCCAATGGTGTAGTACCTACCTATGGACCTATGACCATAAGATTGGCTTCCTTTTTTTGGAGGATAGTGTATTGGTTCTGTTTGGGATAGCACAATCCATGCACTCGTGTAAGTGCTTATAGAGTGCATTTGTGTAGGATTCAGCAGTCATAACTGTATTTTCCATCTGCATGGGTGTCATGAAGTTCGCTACTTCTGTCTTAAGAAGCATGAAGTTGGCTTTAGAGAAATTTTTTACTGTGGTTTCATTAATGGGGGGGTGGGGGATCTGTAGCAAGCTACAGTTTGGATTGCAGTTTTGCCCAGAGTTAGTTGCACTTGGATAACCTCGGATGCATTATGCTGAGCAAACTAGTCTGGAGGTGTGGATATCCTTAATGAATATGGACACACCTCCACCTTTGGTGTTCCGGTCCAGGTTAGGTGACAGAAAAGTGTGGTATGAGTTATAGCTTTTGAAATTTCAGCAAGAACCCAAATGTTTTACATTCTGTCAACATGCCTTTCTAATTTCACATTCGCTAGAATTTCGCATACTACAAAAGTTCATATTATTGGTTGTCATTGGAGCAAACACATAATACATCAAAACAGTTGTTTACTCTATTATTTACTTATTGAGTGAGGACGTTATTTTATCTAAGAGAGATTTTCAGGAATTTGTAATGAGCAGAATAAATAGTCTGAATTGAAAATTGGAATTCATGTTTAAAATGTGGCTGTTAATCTTTACACTTAAAATCACAACCTTGATGCCGTTATACATGACCCTCCAAATGTCTACAGTGTCACTAAAATTAACTCTAGCATGGTGATGGGTGTGGCAATTGAGAGTACAAATTTAAAAATCCTGGCTACATCCCTGTTTAAGGTGTAGTTGTCCTTTAAGTAAAATGTTGAAACCAACTCCATAAGTGAAAATTGAAAAAAATCTATAGGTGAGTCACAGGTTCATAGGTAAGTACTGGGTTAGCTGCCCCTGCTGGCCATTTTAAGCCTAGTCAATGTCCCTTTTTGTGCTTGTGATATAACCTATCTTATTGGATTGGATATTAGACTTACCCATCCCATGGTAGTTAGTTATATATTACTCCTAACTAGAATAACTGAGATCATACCATGAATATTTTGAGGGATCCTTGCATGAGATAGAGCATTTAGGAGATGCTTGATGCTTCTGTCCATTAGTAGTATGGGGCAGTCCTGGGGTAAATTTTCTGTTTCCCATCCATCTATCCAAGTTGCAGTGGAATAGGCAAGGATGAATTTTATTTTATGTGGATGCGGAGTTTCAGCACAGTGGTATATTCTGTGGGTTGTACTCCTAAACATTAAAGTACACAAATTTTGAACAGCTAACGATCAGTTCCCAAAACATCAAAAGCCAAAACAGTGAAAAAACAAATAGAGCACGTTTGAGATTGCTCTACAGTGGGGAAAGGGCAATTTCTCTGATCCCCATTGTGCACAATCTTTCACGGACTTAACAGCAGATGTAATCAAATGAGTTTCACTCACTTCTACTGGTGTTAAACACATTTGAGATTTCGAACATTCAATTATATAGAGTGTTTCCACTCTGTGAGATGTACCTTTCCCTCCAAACTCTTCTGTTGATGTTGAATAAGAGGTTTAGATCCCTAGATTGAGTATTTATGATGTAATTTGACTTACTGATTTGCAGTAAATCCATTAGTATTGGGTCAGAGGATGCCTTGTGTGCCAGACACAGGTCACTTCTTAGCAGTTTGTAGGATACTGAGTACAGTGACACTGCTTTCATTTGGTCCATGTAGATCATGTTGTTTAGTCCTGTATCCTTTTAGTAAAGAATATCTATGGGCATTCCAGTTGTTGCATATGTTTAGATGGATAAATGTTGAAGGGGGCATTATATTCAGTGATTCACCTAATGAGGGCTGAATAAAGGGGGACAATGACATCCTTTGTTTATAAGCTGTGCAATATAGAAGGTTTTTCTTAAAACAGTAGGTACATGTTGTTTAAAAGTAAGGCCACTGTCCACATAAGTTCCCAAATCCTGAACAGTTGGGTCGTCTTTTGTTTTGAAAGTATGGTAGTTCCATGGCATAGGTGACTTCACAAAGGATTCAGTAATGCATTTTTGGCTTGCATTTTCAGTCCATGATTTTTGTCATCAGTTATTTTTTTTGGAAAAAACTTCCTGCAGGATGGTTAAGTCATTACTGCTTCTAGCCTGCAGTCATCTGCAAACTTAGCCAAAGCCCTTTGATATTGTATTTTATTTCAGAAAAGTAGATGCCAAACAGGAGAAGACTCCAAAGTTATTGATTGCAACCTGTCAAATACAGCACTCATTTTTGCTGGGGGGGCTTCTTCCTGCAACACCAAATATACTCTGACTGCTTTGCTTGATGATGAGGGGGAAAACTTTTTATCCCCACAGTTCTATGATTTTGAAACTACAGCAGTAATAGTGATCAATGAAATGGGAATTGACCAGTTATAATCGATAAGTTTTTCTATGTGATTGTTGTTTTCCCCCATAACTGCCAGCCATCAAGCCTCCCTTTCCAATTGGGCCCTCCCATTAATTCCATTATTTGTGGATTTTGCCAAGTATGAGGGAGAGTGCTGTCTGGTGGGGAGCCATCATTCAGGCAGCTGTTATACTTTTTGCACTTACCATCATCAAGGCAAGAAGCTTTACAACAACCCTGAGCTAGAGGACATGTGATCCTCTTCACTTTAGAGGTCTGCAGTGCATTCCTAATGTGAGTATATGCTTCTGCTCAGCCATATTGAAGGCTGCCACCAGGAAGTAGATTGGTGAGCCTAATGCCTGCCTCCAGGCTGCTCATTTTTGTCATTATCAGTCCCTACGACACATTGTGACAGTGTATGTCCAGCTCCTCTCTGTCCTCCCTCCCCTAGGATGGGCACACACTGATCCACACCTGCCACCACTGTCAGGCACCTGTGCTGCTAATCAAACTCTGGTCACCTGGGCCATAATCAGAGCTTTATCCTTGTATATCACAGGAGCTAGCTGAGTTATAACTAATGATACTGGAGTTAATGAGCTATCCGTCAGGTTATAGTAGTTGTCCTATTGAGACTTCCCACCTAGGGTGGTTCTTCCTGTCATCCCCTCTGAAAGGCAGCATTATAGGAACTTTGGCACCTACAAGATGTGCAGTCTGGCTGACACTTTAGCACTCAAGGTTAAGGCTAGGGCCTGTTAAAGAGTTGCAGCCTGTGGACTTGGGTTTAATTCCCATAGTTTCCATTTATGTACTGCATGACTGAACAAATCACTTAACTTGAACAATGTATGTCTGCCCTAGTTTGCAAATCCAGAAGTGCTGATCCATCCTTCTACACAGCATTGAATAGTCATGCTTAATCATGACACCTCCTGCATCATTGCCACAGCAGAACTGTTTATTGGCTGCAATGACCTCATTTAGAAAAATGGAACCATTCTTATTAGAGAGAATATTTCCACCAGATTGATGAGTTCCTCTGTGTTTCTTCATCCTCTCAGCATTTTCTCCACTTGAAGTTAGAATTTCTCTACTACTACTGAAAATAGCTCAAAGAGTGTTCTGCCTCCAATTCTAAGTTTCCTGATGGTTTGCATGAACATTTTTGTGACCATCTGAAAGCTATTCTTCATGATCAAACTCCACCAAAACTTGGACCTTCATTTTAGTGACTTCTGTAGCTGCTACCCTCCTGGCAAGTTCATACCTATCATGCAGATCCAACCCCCTCCCCCCCGAAACTACTAGCATTTTGACAGAAGGACTTTCTCTTTAACCTGACAGCTTCCTTTGATTCTGGTGTCCACCATTATGTCCAAGGGTTGCCACCACAGGATGCATTGACCACTTTTTAACCTTGTTGATGCCTCACCTGTTGCAGTCGTATACACAGTCAGTTCCACAACCAAAACCTTCCCAGGTATTTTTTTTTTCATTTGTTTGTTTAACAGGGTAGTGGACCAGTTCATATGGCCCACTTTCATCCACATCTTGTGAAAAGTTCCTTAAATTAAAAGTAATGTAAGAATGTGTATGTGATCAGCTTTTTCAGAGGTGGGGGTTGATTTAATGCCACACAGAAGCATCTAATGGGTTTTCCAGCAAAACCAGGTCTGTCCAGCTGCCATCCCAATCTTCTGACAAACTCAACATGACAAACTGCACTTCTCTTGATCTTACAGCCACAGGTCAGATGACGTAAATCCAGAGTCTTTCATATACCTTTGAGCTAAGTTGCTGTGGTACCAAGTACACATATGAAGAATATCCTTGTATTTAACATTGTGTTTGTTATGGATAATCCATGTATAACAGAGAAGTATAAAAACAGATCACTACTCTGGTTCATATCAGTCAGACCATTCTACCCAGTCATAGCCCTCCCACCTCCAGGTGTTTTCATCATTCACCAAGTAAGCACTGAAATCTCCAAGTAGAACTATCAAATCAGCTGGTAACACATTATGGAGCAGCATACTTAGTCCCAAAAAGAGTGTGAAAACTGAGTACTCCAAATACATGTTAAATACACATGGACAAAATTAAGATAGTTTTCCTTTCTGAAATTCACAGTCAAAATGAGATGACCACTTCATTTACTGACTCACTCTCATTTGTACAGTGGCCAGTCTGGGGTAGCCAATTCAGCCAACATCTCCTATGAAAGACACTGAGAGAGTGGACCATGGTTTGAATGTGTTTCTTTATTATGGATTTCATGGTGCTTTTAATCTTGGACTTTTTTTTTTGGCAAACTAGCCCAGGTAGTCATTTGGTGGTCCCCGTGATTTGAAGCAAAAGTTTTGAAGGCCAGAAGGTTCATTACCGGTCTCTGAGATGATTTGCTAGACAGTACTCTAGTAGTTACCACGAGGCAGAATTCTTTACTGAGTTCCCATTCAGATAGTCTTGCCAATACAGCTATTAATTACAGATTCTCAGAGCAGAGCAGAGTTCCAAATGTAGGTTTGCTTTCTTACAAAAACACATGACTGTGCGCTCTGGTTCTGGAAATGGCTGTGTAATTGTTTGCCCTTCAGGCGTGCATGTCCTGTGGATTTTGTGCTTGTTTGTGAAAGCTAATTTGTATTTTTTGTTTTGATAGTCATGTAGCTAGAATCATCAGAATGGATCAGTCTCTGACATAACGCAGTCTTACGGCACAGAAAAAAAAATACAAACAGCATTGTTGCACAAGAAAACATAAAATGGTACATTATGTTTTTAAGTATATTCGAAAACCACTTAATGCAGTACTAATTTATTTTTATCTGGATTCAGTATTTTGTAATTAATGAGAATGTAATAATGAATAATACCTAGTTGTTAAACTGATGGATCCACTGAACATAAAATCCCTCTTCAGGGACAACCGGGGAGCAATGCTTGGTTAAATGACTTGCTCAAGGTCACACAATAGGCAAAAGAGGGCTGAAGGAATCAAACCCTGTACTAACAGTGACACAGAAGTGATACCCGGGGTAAACCTACGATCTCCCATCCACTTATCAAGATTCCTCTTGAAGAGTGTCAATGAGGGACTCTGCCTAACCTGGACTGGGATTTTATTCCAGAGTGAAGGGAGCCTCTGGGTTATGAATCTGTCCCTCCAGCATGTCCTATTTATTTCAGTGCTGAGGTTCAAGTCTCTCGAGTGTGTAGCTCGATGGGATTTGGATTTTCTGAGGTGCAGCATGTCCATTAATTCCAGGTTGGACATGGCTTTATATGTCAGGCACAGATCGCCTCTAAGCAGGCGGTATGCCACTGAGTAGAGCTGGAGTTTCTTTAACCAGGCAGCATATGGCATCTGTTTGAGCCCTTTGATCCTCTTGGTGAGGTACTTTTGGGGTCTTTCCAGTTGCTGCAGGTGTCTGGTAAGGTACATCCCAAAAGGGGCATTGTACTCAGTTATGGGCCTGATGAGGGATGAGTAAGGAGGCATGATGACCTCCTCTGATCTAGATGTGAATCCCTTCATGATTAGGTGGGCTATATAAAATGTTTTTCTAACCACTTTGGCCACTTGGTTGTCAAATGAGAGATTGCTATCAACTTGGGTCCCCGGGTCCCTAATTACTTGTTGGAACATGGGCTGAATTCTTGGCAAGGCTTGTAAGGGCTTCAGCGCCAATAGCCTAGTAACTCCCTATGATCCTATGACCTCCACATTATAGCAGAGAGGGCTTCTTTGCAGAAAGACTCAGTCTTGGAGTGACCATCGTAATGGCTTGGGGAGTGATTCAGATGAACAGGCACTGGGCTGTCATGCTGCAGGTAATGAAGATTGCTCATTACTCCTCCAGTCAAGGGTTGTATATGCAACATGAAAGCTAAAATGTGCATGCATCCAAGCTTGTTATAAATGCCCTTTTGTGTGATTCATCTCTCTTGTTTTATTTTAGGCCATTTAGCCATAGTTAACCTCTGGCCTACACCCAAAAGATTATCCTGTGCTGAATCTACGACATCCTTCACATCCCAAGGCAGAAGATTTCAGCAGATGTGTATTCAAGCATGCTTCCCATCACTTATAACTGTAGCTTCCAAAGGCAGATCAATGTTTGCATGCCACTCCAGTTAGAGGCATTACAGTGCCTAAGGAAATATTCTGCCTTTTTATTTATTTCATTATTTAAGTACTTAAACTTTGGCAGTGAGAATAAAAAAAACATAAAATAATAGATATGCTCCTAAGGATTTTGCTTAAGAAAATCAGTTTAGAAAATAGCTATTAAAATTAAGAAAATTAAGAATATTGTGTTTATATGGATTCATAGAGAGTCTCCAGTGGATGTGGACTTTAATAGACCTTTAAAAAGAGGTATCTGGCAATATAGTGGTTTCCACAAAAACAGGGTAAGGTAGGAAAAATGTATAATCTGCCCAAGGTTTCTGTATAGGTCTGGAAGCAACCAGCAGTCCCAGACCTGATGATTTTAGAGGGTATCCTGGGTGATAGGCCATTATTAACTCTTGCAAACGTGACCCAAGTTGTGCAGAAACAAGATTTTGAAAACTGATCTGTTGACAAGTGTCAGCCATTACAGATCCCACAACACAAGAGTAGTATGACTAGAGTGAGCAACTCCAGCAGCCAATGGCCTTGGGGTACGTTTTACATATGTTTTAGTCTTGTTGGGTCACTGTCCACAAGTCTCATGTAAAGGGCATTAGAGCAGTCCAGACGAGAAGTCACAAAACATGAATCACCGTTGCAAAGTCCAAAGGAGGAATAAGATCTGGTTCCAAGCACAGGGTGCCTTGATGTTGACTGACATACTGTCTTTTAAATATCAATCTGTCATCAAGTACCAAGGCCAGAACTTGCACAGAAGCGGCAGCTTCCAAAAATCACCCTCAATAAACATAATTATAGGAGTAGAGCATATGAGGGTAATATGGTCGCTTGTTGAAACATCACTTCTGTGCTCAAAGGGTTGAGCTTAAATTGTCTCAAAGTCCTCTGGTTAAGGATAACATCTGAGCTACCTTTCAAAATGGTATCAGAAAAAGGAGAATTACAGTTGAATGTCATCAGCATATCATTGAAAAATAATGCCTCTTTCATTCATGATCTTCCACTGCAGCAGCATGTATACAGTGAACAGTAAATGAGTTAAGATTAAGTGCTGGGAAGTTTCACATGTCTCTGGGTAGCTACTGGTTGAGTTAAGTACAGAAACTCCAGTCTGATGTGTGACCCAAAAGGTAAGAGTTGAACTGTTTGAGAACGCTGGAACTTAAAACATGGTGAGTTTGAAGATGCTCCATTGAGCTTCAGTGATCCACCATATCAAATGCTACAGAAAAATTAAACAAGACCAAAATGACATATAAAGTGGAGTTGTGTAAAATCTTACCTAACAGTAGATGTCCCTTCCTTCACTGTTGCAGTGTTCTTTATCTATGGGATTCCCTGCAGTGGGTAGCCCGACATCCAGTCAGTATACCAAAACTTACTGTTGTTTAAGGTACGCTGAATGTGACACACATGCTCCTTGCACATAAAGGTGACGTCCAGATGTACCATCCTCAGAACTGATTGCCCCAGTAGGAGCACCAGCCTAAGGAAACCCAAGAGGTAACCAGTACATCCAGGAAGGAAAAGAACTAGGGGGAAGAAGGGACGAATAAATACTGCAACAGTGAATATAAGGACATCTACTGTTATGGTAAGATTTTGCACAACTGTACTATGTCCTTATATTCACTGTTGCAGTATTCCTAGCACATGCCAAAGCTGAAAAAGAAACTTGAGAGGAGGAAGAAGCAGTAGAGCCCTCTAAGAAGTCATAAAGAATGTCCCTAGCAAAACCAGCGATACCATCCAACTTGTAGTGCTTGATAAAAGTATGCACAGAAGTCCAGTTAGCTGCATCAAGAATAGAATTTGTATCTAATCCCTTAAGCCTTTGTAAAAAGTACCAGAAGAACCCACAACTCTAGTATAATGAGATTTTACATAAGAAGAAAGGCTCTCACCATGAAAAGTATAACAAAAAGAAATAGTGTTTGAAATCTAAGAAGAAATAGTTTGCCTGGATACAGCTAATTCTAAGGACCTAGGATGAAAAGAAACAAAGAGCTGATCAGATTTTCTAATAGCTTTAGTCTTATCCAAATAAAATCTGAGTTGTCTATGCATGTCCAAAGTATGCAGCACCTTCTCATTGTTAGATTGTGGAGAGGGGAAAAAAGGTGGCAAATGAATAGAGTGATTAAGTAGCAACTCATTAACCGCCATAGGCATAAAAAAAAGGATTAGTATGCAAGGACACCCTGTCCTTATGAAGCACCAAAGAAAAAGGACAAGCCATAAGGGCTTGAAGCTCGACACACATCTGACAGAAGTAAGAGCCAACAAAAAAGAACTGTCTTCCAAGAATAATCCTGCAAGGAAGCTGAAGGAGCAGGCTCAAAGGGAACCCGAGTGAACATCTCCAATACAAATTTAAGATCCCAGGGAGGAGAAACAGGCTTCCTGGGAGGTCTCATATGAAGGATGCCTTTAAGGAATTGTTTAGCCTCAAATCTAGAAGCTAAAGGAGAAGATGAAGGCAGACAAACTGGGATAGCTGATAAGTGGACCTTAATAGAAGAATAGGCCAAACCAGCATTGAGCAAGTCACACAAATAAGAGAGAACCAAAGGAGTATCCACAGTAAATGAGTCCAGGTTATAAGAAAGACACCAAATAGAAAACCTCTTTCATTTGAATAAATAGTATGTCATAGTAGTAGATTTCTTGGCCTTCTGCAGGAAACCTAAGCATGTCCTCAGAAAGAAGGTGTCTATTGCAAATAAAGAAAAAAAAAAGGTGTCTATGATGAATCAAAATCCTATCACCCACAGTGTCAGTTGGAGTGGACAGGTGAGGATGGATGAGAGATCCCTTATCTTGTGTGAGTAGATCCACCCTGTGAGGTAACATGATGGATTGCCCTTTGCTAAATGCAGAAGAAAAGGGATCCGATGCTGTCTTGGCCAAAAGGGAGTCACCAACAAGATTTTGCAAGTGTCCTGTTGAAGGACTTTTGGAATGAGAGGAGGAGGAAGGGGAGGAAATGCATAAGGTAACATTCCATTCCAAGAAAAAGAGAGCGCGTCCACCTTCCACACCAGAGGACCTGGGACTCTGGCACAAAATAGAGTAATTTGTCTGTTCAGAGGGGAGGCAAATAGATCTAATTGAGGAGTACCCCACTGGTGGACAATGTCCAGAAACACATCTCTGTGAAGTATGCAATCATAGGATTGAGTTAAGCACCTGCTCAGAGTGTCTGACACGATGTTTTGACCTGAAGGGATATAATCTGCCTGAAGAGTTACTTGATACTTGACAGCAAGATCCCATACCAGGAGTGCCAACTGGGAAAGAAGGGAAGATTCTCTTCCTCCCTGTTTGTTTATATACTACTACACTGTGATATTGTTTGTAATACCTTGAGAGACCCTGGAGAGAGAAGAGGATGAAAAACCTGAAGAGCTAGCAAAAGAGCTCTCATCTCTTTGACATTGATGTGATCCTTTTGCTGAAGAGGCAACCACACCCCCACTGTACCTTTAGGGAGCCAAAAGCTACTCCCCATCCCATGTCTGAAGTGTCTGTGAACAGTTCCTGAGAGGGAAGAGGGGAGTGAAAAGGGAGTCATGGATTTAGAGACAATTGCTGGATCGATCAGTGAAGTTCCTTCTTGAGACAAGAAAGAAAAGGTACTACAAAGTCTATAGGATGTGTATGTTGAAGCCAAACTGATTTCAGAAACCACTGAAACTTTTATCATGTGGAGTTTGGCCAGAGGGAGCATAGGAATGGTGGTTGCCATGAAACCTAGAACTCTCAGAAACTCCCTGGCTGTAATGGACTCCAGACAAAGAAGAGTTTGAAAGAAAGAAATGAGAGTTAAGGCCTTTGGAGGAGGCAGGGATGCCAGCACAGGCATCATCTGAATCCTGCAACCCAGAAAAACATGATCCTGAGGAGTCAGAGAAGACTTTTTGAAGTTTATTGTGAACTGCAGGCTCTGAAGAAGAGCAATGGCAAAATGAAGATTTTGCAAAAGGATCTCTGGAGAGGATGCCTGAATCAGCAGGTGATCCAAGTAAGGAAATATTTGGATCCCTTGAAGCCTGCAAAAAGAAATCACAGGAGTAAGGCATTTGTTGAATACCCTTGGGGCAGTAGAAAGGCCAGACAGCAAAGCAGAGAACTGAAAATGCCAGGAAGCAACAGAGAAATGCAAAAACTTCCTGAAAAGAGGATGGGTCGTAATATGAAGATAAGTATCCTTGAGATCCAGAGACACCATATATAAGCCTGAGGGAGCAAAAGAGGAAAAAGTGTGTGATGGGGACAACATCTGGAAGGTGGCCACCTTCAGAAAAGTGTTTAGATGAGAGAGGTCTAGAAATGGTCTCCAAGTACCTGCTTTTCTGGGCACAAAAACCTTCTGGAGTAATAACCCTTCCCCCTTTGGGACACAGGGACCTCTTGAATAACACCGTGAATCAAAAGATCTCAAAGAACTTATGGGAAAAAACAGAACATTTCTTATTTATAAGTAAAACCATACTAGAGTAGATTTCAGTGTGAACATTCAATATAAATAAATCAAACATATATCAACAATTCACTTTACAGCTTCTCCTATCTAAAATGTTTATATCTAATTCATGTTAAAACCAGATGTATATAAAAATGAATAATAATTAATTAGAATATTCTGACATTCTATATTAATATATCTTCCTAAATTCATCTTTTTAGACTTTTAAGCTTTAACACACTGCTCAAACTACAGGTCTCATTTATACCTGGTAGATTATATGCATTAAGTCTAATCTGCCAGAATAGTTCCAGCTCTTCGAGTTGCAGTGGTGCAGGACCATAGACAATGCCCTAGCTAAACATGTGGCAGAATTTTCTGGACATCACTTCAGATTTTTAGTTATAGACCAGCCAGAGCTCGATGTTAGAGGTGGTCCTGCACCATTGCAACTCGAAGAGCTGGAACAATTCTGGCAGATTAGACTTAATGCATATAATCTACCAGGTATAAATGAGACCTGTAGTTTGAGCAGTGTGTTAAAGCTTAAAAGTCTAAAAAGGTGAATTTAGGAAAATATATTAATATAGAATGTCAGAATATTCTAAATTATTATTCATTTTTATATACATCTGGTTTTAACATGAATTAGATATAAACATTTTAGATAGGAGAAGCTGTAAAGTGAATTGTTGATGTATGTTTGATTTATTTATATTGAATGTTCACACTGAAATCTACTCTAGTATGGTTTTACTTATAAATAAGAAATGTTCTATACACAAAAAAGACACATATCGATATATGTTATTTAGTATATATAAATATTATATATGTAGATATATAGTTTTTTTATATCTACTATTTTTTATATATCAACTATTACCATAACTTTTAGTATTATTAGAATTTCCTTTTATTCTTAGATTTATTACTACAACTATTTGGTTGTGAATGCTGTTTAGTATTTTTGCATAAGTATTTTACTATTGTCAGTGGATGGCTCTGTAATTAGAGAAGTTGGTTGCCTCTGTAAGTTAATTGATTAATCAACTAATTAACCCAGAGCAAAATGTATATATACTCACAATGTGATTACTTTTGTTGTCTGAAGAAGTTTGCTGACAGAGCAAACGAAAAGCGCTTAATCTTATTAAATCTTTTTGGCTTTTACTGGTCTGCATTGGTTTTGCTGCTACCCGACTTGTTTACTAGTTTAGTTTTGTGTTTATATTTTTTTTGAGGGAATCCTGTATGTTAGGAATACTGCAACAGTGAATGTAAGGGCATCCATTGATCTGTTGCGGGAGGGCTCAATACAGTACAGTACCCAGATCTAAAATCAGACTGACATGTATCAAGTAGATCATGTGATATTAAGTAGGAATTCTGCAGTGCATAAATTTTTTCTTAATAATTTTACCATTAAATAGTAGAGTAGAGATTAGTTGATAAATGTATGAAGAAACAGATGCAAAGATAGTTCTTTGAGAAAGGGATGTGATCTGCTCCTCTTTCAAGATGGAAGGAAATCATTGACTGTGGGACCCAGTGGATTGAAACATGACTTTATCATCTGGGATGGCCCAGTGGCTGCTCAGTCAGTTGAAGCCAGTTCCATCATTGTTTTGTACTGGCACAATTTCACTTCTGCTCAGCTGATTTTTTTTTTATCAGTGCAAGGACAACTGTTATCTACCATAGGTGCACCCTTGGGAATGCTGACAAAAGACTTACTTGATCTTATCAACCTTATCCTTCAAAAATTGTGCAACTTCCTCACTGTCAGTAGAAGTGAAGACCTGACAGCTGGTCTGCACAGCCTTTTCACTGCCTAAAGGAGCATCGCTGGATAATTAGTTGTGGCAGAGCTCTCCCTGAAAAGTATTCTTCCTTCTAATTGGGAGATCTCTGTTGGTGTGCTGCATAACTGGAGTACTTGTTGAAAGTCTGAGAACCATAATTATGAATGATCTGAATGTGGTACTGTATATGTATATTAGTGGAATGTATACTAAGAAGGAAACAACAAAGATGAGCAAAACAGTTTGTTCACCTTGCTTTAATAAAAAGTGCAACAGTGCATCTGGTACCGCGGCCGTTCACTTTCTGAGGATATAGTGCACTGCACGACACCAACATTTTATACAGGTAGAACCCAATCATTAAATAACTGCATAATAAAACAATTCATGTTCTTAAAGCACTACAGTGTGCAAAATTACCACGAATCACTGTCCTGAGTCATCCATTGCTGATAAACAGTGAATTATACAATAATAATCCACAATTACAAAATACTTGGAATCATAAACAGTGCATAATAATACCTAGAGAAAAATCATATTAAAAATTCAATTTGACTTCTAAATTAAGGCCCCTAGGGCATAATGTCCGATAATTAAGAATGTTTATGTTCTAATTCATTTAATTTACTGTACAAGGAAAGTTGAGCTAAAACACTAAAGAAAAAAGTAGCATCAGAACCTGAATGAGCCTTGTTGAAATGCTCTGCAACAGGATTTTTAAAATTACAGTTCCTGATTTCACAGAAATGTTCCATGATGCATACCTTAACTTTTCTCTTAGTCTGCCTCTTATACCACTTGATGACACTACACCCACAGCCAGTGATAAAAGTGACCCCACAAGAGTCACAATAGAACTTGTCTCTAGAAATTAACCTTCTACCAATAATTTTAGTATTTGACAAATTCCTAATTTTACTGTACCCCTTACAGTGCCTACATGCAAATGATCCAGTGTCCCCTGATGAGGTCAAAAGGATACCTGTGTATAAAATTCAACAGTTCCTTTAAATTCAAAAATCTCCCATAAGAAAAAGTTACATGATTAGGAAACAAGTCACCCACCATTTCATCTAAATAAACTAGATGCCATAAATCCAAAACTGGCTTTCTCAAAGTATCAGAAAAAAGTGAATACTTAGTGACAAAATAAATGTTCTTGTCACCAGTAATCACGATCCATGAGCCCCTCATTGAACCTCATACTACTCCAGTGATCTTTCCTACAACATATAATCATTTGAATCCTCTCTAAGCTGTTTCAAAGCTAATCATTCTTTTTTGTGTAAGTTAAAATGCTTATTTGAATAAATTTCATGTACTGAAACTCAGCTTTTTTTTTTTTACACAAGATATTTTCAAACATGCATAATGTAGGAGAGACCTTAGGTGGGGCAAAACAGTTCACATTGGGAAGAACAGGAAGAGATGACCTTTCATAACCAGTGTTAAAACCTCCACTATGCTCCTTAACAGGCTCACCCTTATCCAGGTTTTTCAAAAGAATCAAAAAAATCAGATTCGTACACAGATAAATCCAACAAGGAATCATCCTCACTCGGTGACTCTACAATTTCAGAAATACACGCTCATCTTTTTTATTATGAAAAAATACTTTTAAATGCATTTTCCTGCAAAATTTCTTAACTTCAGTTAATTAAAATATCAGCTAACATAGGAATTTTCATGGGAACAAACTTTGCTCACTTCAGTCATACTTGCTCACCCTCAGCAGATAAGCACAGGTCAGATAGATTAATAATTTTTAAATTGTTCGACTCAGTGTTAAACTTACATATATATTCACAGTGTTCAGAGTCCCAAATGTCCAAAACAACATTAGAAGCACCAGAAGAATTTAAGTCCTTTTGCCTCTGCCTCAGTTCTTGTGATCCCTTCCCCAACCGTTTTGAAAAAAGCCACTCCTTCACCACGAACATCCAAGTGATCTGATGAAACCGCAGTATCCCCTGCTGGAATATTTTCAAAATAAATGGTTTTTTTTGCTAGAGGAGGTCTCGACTGTAGAGACAGAGGAATCCCACATAATGGAAGCACTGAGGACCATAATTATTATGATGAGGTACAGTATATGCATATTAGAGGAAGGTATACCAAGTCCAAGACTGCATTATCTTGGAGCATTTTACTTACTCCAGAGTTCAGCACCTTCTCAGTGTTAGTATATGTAAGTAGCGGAGGTGTGGGGGTGCATTCCACCCCTATAAAATAAATTATTGTTGCAACAGCAGTTTCATATTATGTCATTTTACTGCTTGAATCTTAAGTTTATTTTTTGAAGAGTAAGGACTCCCATGACTGGGGCTTAATGTTTTATTGGGGTGTGACTGTGTATCCAAATTGTTAACACCCCTACAGGGAAGTCCTTCTCCACTTGTACTGTAACCCCTCTTCCATCTAGCACATCCCACTTAAAATGAAATCATGGTTTACAAGAAACCATCAGGATGAGGCATGCACACATTTTGGGCACTTGATCCAGAGCTGCTGAATTAACCAGAATGTGAGAATCATTAGCATTGATTCTTGTGAAGGAGCTGGTTACTGTACTGGAGTAATAAAGCCACTTTATAGGCTCATAGGTTAATACTAAGCTTACGGGTAGAGAGTGATTGAGAAATGTAGCCACTTTATCCTTGCAGTGACAAGAGTAGACTAGTTTCCTCTGAATAGAAGATCATTTGCACTAATATCAGGCATGGCTGTGTATTAGTTGTCTATGCCAAAAGTGAGAAAGGTGCTGTTTGACAAACCTGTCACTCTGGCTGGTGCTGATTTTACAGTGGAGGATTAGTTCTTTGGATCTGTTGTTTATTACATGGTTTGGTCTATGATGGTAGAAAAAGCCAAAAGCACACGGTCTTTCATAGGATGAAACACTAAGCAAAGGTCACCATTCAACAGCCTATATGAGACAGAGTAGAGTGAGATTTTAACCTGTCAGGGATATTTTTTTGGTTAGCAGTCTTTGGGATCTTTTAGATGTTCTTCTGTTCATATGCTGCAGTATCCATAACATGAGGGAGTCCACCTCTGGTTGACTCGTATGTCCAGATGTTTAACCAAAGTTAAATGCTACTCCGAAGGTACGTGCATTGGCCTGCATCACTCAGCGTACATCGGCCATAAACGGATATCAGGTATAAAGCAGACGTCCGCACACACCTACCCCAGAAATTCTCTGCAGCTGCGGTCATCATTCGCTTTTTAAAAGTTGCCCCGTGCTTCGCCTGTGCTCAGATTAGTACTCCATAGGGGGTTGTTTTTGTTACCTATTTTGCTGCTGTGTTTTTTATGAGTTAACGTCAGGTAGGAAGGGCAAGTGTCACTGTTAAAGGCAGATTCCACATCAAGACTCGCACGAGCTCTGTCTACTCTGCCTAGGCCCAGAACACGACCATGCGTCATGCGGGATTTGCAAGGCCTTCATCCCTAAAACTCTTAGAAGCTGCCTTACTTCCCTTAGTCTGTACTTAGAGAATCAACATCTGAAGCTCCTTTCACGGGATATGGATCTGACGTCAGGACCTTCAGAAGAGCAGCAATCCAAGAAAGCCGGGAAATCTAGACCTGAAACTATGGCTGCTCTCTCTTCTCTGGGCATTCCTCTCGAGGCCGATGAAGGCCTGGAGGTAGTGTTGGAAACTGCAGAACCTCCGTTAATGCTTATCATTTCTGAAGGCCTGCATGGGGTTACTCAAATTGTGGTCCAGGAAGGCTTTCTTTTGGAGGTTGTGGAATGTTGCCCAGCATCCTCCCCCCCCCCCCCCCCCCACTCTTCACCTTTTGTCGGAGGCTTCTAAAAAGAAAAAAATGAAAACTAAGCATACTTCTCCAGTTCAACTACCTCTTCCCTCCGAACAAGCCCCTGACTGGAAGGCCTTTACCCAAGGCCTCTTTAATGCCTTCATGGCCTTACATCAGACACCAGCTCCTGTCCAAGCTCCTTCTCCCTCCACTTCTAGGAAAAGGCCTCTGAAAGATCTTTCCTCTGAGGATGAAGATTCCTCTGGGGATGAATGTCTAACCTACTCCTCTGAGATTGCTTCTCCTCTGGGGTATGCTTAAAATGGAATTTCCATTTCTGTGAGTGTTAAAGCTTTGACTAACACTGCATTCTCACACAGCTAGTCATTACATGGTTATCAAAATCTCTCAGTGTCCTTCCTTCAGGCAGGTTTTGTATCAAATTGACAAATCGCTAAAACAGAGAACTAAAATTGGTCTCTATCCTACTCATGAGTTCCAGGTAAGACACTGATCACACAGAATAATTTCAGAGTCTTCATTCAGCTGGATCTTTACCTGTTTCCATATATAACTTCATTATTAACTGAATCTTACCATGTTTGTAGACTGTAACTTCTATTTCAGCCTAAGTACTAAACTACTCATGTATTGGACATTACCCAGTAAAATATTCATAAATGGTACAGTATCCATTAAATGTTCCAAAGAAATAAAAAAAGTATCTTTTGATTTACTTTTGATACCTATAATATGTCTAACACAGGTTATAAATAATCCTATTCTATTTCTGCCTTTTCAGCTATAAGAATTGCATATCTAATACAACATAAATTAGTAATAACGCTGCTTCAAGAGGCAGTCTCTTCCACTCGTGCCTCCTGTTACAAAACTGTACAAATCTCTCTTGTACATCTCTCTTTCTTACTATAAGTATTCACTCTATGGAGACACTAATTGTCACCCACCATTTTAAAGTATCTGAATACCCATTACATTATTTAGTCCATTGTGGTTCTACTTTTTTCTACTTTAAGATCAAAAAGAGGTCCTGAAAAGTTTACATATCTGGAAAGATGGGACAAATTAAATTGTAATACTTTATCAAGAAATGATAAGACGAATGCTTCCAAATGTTTTCTGTTTACAAAAAATATGTTTGTGATATGATGCCACCACTTCTTCAAACTCCTTTGCAGGGCACAGCAAAACTCCACAGTTTAGTCTTAGCAAAATGCACACTTTCAAAATCCCCAAATTCAGAATATATTACTTAATGGGCACTTTTGTGGATTAAAGTCATTTCTTCATTACATTATAAAATAGAATTAAGCCCTAGAAATATAAGCCAGCTTAGTTACTCCAAAATATTCGTACAGTACCTCCCAAAATCAGTACTTATGCTAATTTACAATGTCAGTCTGATTACGAAAGGGAGTGTTATGCTTCAACCTTTCACCCATAAATCCACCTTTCTGAAACCAATGGCCTTTTAGGCTCACCAATACTCTTTAAAAAATCTCATGTTTAACAGTATATAATCTAATCAATGATAACTCCGCACCCTTTAAAGTAACAGCAGTGGCTAGCCACTTAACCTAAGATGGACATATACTGCATGGTGTGATTTTCTTAAGTTTTTGTCCACAAACTATTTTTATTATAATTCCTCTA
Source organism: Protopterus annectens (assembly GCF_019279795.1). Lineage (NCBI taxonomy): Eukaryota > Metazoa > Chordata > Ceratodontiformes > Protopteridae > Protopterus > Protopterus annectens. Next base: position 718,576,877 of record NC_056732.1, on the reverse strand, counting down.
CATTTTTATCATATTATAACTGCTTGCTGTGCACATGGTTTCTGGTTTTGTTATATGTTGTATAACAGTTCATTTTATTTAATCATCCATTTGAGTACTAATTCTGTCTCTGGTGTTGCAGAGTAAACCTACTATTTAAATAATGCCCATTGCCACGGTCTGACTTTATTGGCTTGGATGAATTTATGAAAATCTTATTGTTCTGTCTGCTGGCTAGCATTGCATATGTGTCAGAAGACTTATTCTGACTTCTGTTTAGCAGCACTCTGCACTTGGTTAGTGCCCTTGAATGAAAGGGCTTGCTATTTAGAAAAAAAATAACTATCTGTATGCCTATATATTCACACTTCTGCAAATTTTTTCATTCGTCATTTCATTCCTTTTTTTGATATCGACTTTATTTAGTGCAGGTTTATGGAAGTATGTAGAGCTAATCCTGGCAGTCACTGAGCACAAGGCAGAGTGACTAACCCTGGATAGGATGCCATCTGTAAGACACCAACATTGCATATGACACACACCACCAACAGACAGGTTGGAGTATCACCAGTTCATCTACAGCATTTCTTTGGGATGTAGGAAGAAACTCAAGCACCAGGTGAAAATTAAAGATGGCAGAGGCACAGCTCCCCTCTGAGTACTGTTACTTTGCTGCCTTCCTGCATTATGGCTCTTTGCTCTGCTGTGTGGACTTCAGCTTTATGACTCAAATCAGAAGGACAAGGACATCCTTTGACCTAGATAAGATATTCCTCCATATAAGCCGTGCAAAGTAAGACTTACTAAACACAACCAAAACATGGTGACTGAAAGAGAGCTCATTGTCTGCATAGGAAATTAGGTTTCTAATAGTGGTCTGTTATGAGGAAGATACATTTGTGTGATAAAAGAATGTAGGCAGGGGTTCAGCTTTGCATTTAAGGTAAGCCCATGACTCGCACACAAAACATTAATCTGACCCAGGCTGTGTTGAAGACTGTGGGTATCGTTGACCGCAGTTAATTTATGGTAATCTGCAAGTTTGGTTCGAGACTTTGGGTGCCAGATATCACATCTGAGAAGTAAATGCCAGATAAGAGGGGATGCCACACTGAGCACTGTGGAACACTGCTAGTGGCAAGACTGTGGTTAATGGGGCAGTGACACATGGGAAGCATGAAGCTGGAGCCTTATTTCTTAAGCCAGGATATTAACTATGGTTTCTGGGATGGAGTGGAGCTTTGCTGTCTGAGATAAGTTTAAAGCAAGACTGAGTATTACTCATGGGTTTCCTAGTGTAGAAAAAGGTTTTTATGGCTGTCTTTGGTATTAATAGCTGTTCCAGGTTCACAACTTTTGCTAAAGTTTACCAAAATTCCTGTGTGGAACCATTGAATTATTAAGTGGGCAAATTGGTGAGATTTCCAGCTTAAAGGGACTGTGTGATGGTCAGATGATGATTCTGCCATCATGTTCCCAAGTTTTTAAAAGCTAGCTTTTGAAAACTGTGTCCAGGTGTCTTCTCCAAACACTGGGGAAGCAGTAACTGACAGAGTGAAGTCAAAACTCTGTAAAATATACATTTATCGTTTGGTGATTTCATTGGTTTTGTCATCATTCAGGCAATAAAAGTTGTAATTAGTCATCATTAGCTCATTCACTCCGATGGAGCTCAGGAAGTTTGCACTGTTATCTCAAATGGGCGAAGCCTAGGCCTTTTGAGAGAATCAAATTATGTCCTCACATTTCAAACAAATGTTCATATGTCTGGAATCACAGGGATTATGAAAGAAGTAAAAATGGAAGACTCTTCAGCACAAACTATTTTTACAGTGGTAGCATTCGAATTTTATAAGTCAGAGTAAACACAATAACTCTTACATTTGTAATATTTTGTAAACAACTTACAATAATTAAGCAACCACTCTAGTTGCACACAAACTTTCAGCAGCATTTTATTAATCTAGCTGAGAGCTTTCATATGAAGCTAAGGAGTTCTGTTGGTGTTGCTTGGTCGTTGAGATATTTAGAAAAAAGTGAAAATTATATTTATATAAATATCATAAAAACAACTTTTAAAACTTTGTACATAGCATGTATTTGGAATTATTGATGCAAATGTGAACAAGCAATGTTTAACGCCTAGAGGCATCAGTAGACGTTAACTGCAGATGCACCTGGAGGCATCACTCTGATGTAATGAGTTAGTGTCACAGCACCATGTCAGTGAGGAAGTCTGAGAACTCTTACAGAAAGAACCTGTTGTAAACTCATGGGTGGTAAACTGAGAGGAATTTATGGTCCACTTTTGCCCGCAGAATATGCTTAGATGACTTAAGATCTACCACTATTTAACTGTGAACCCCTAGACTTCATTGAAAAAAAAAAAAAAAAAAACAGATGGTCACACCACTGCCAGTATGCTGTGTCCAGATTTGTGGATTGGATCACACAAAGACCTACAGGAATGGATTCAGCTAGATAAGTTCCTGAACTGTCATTAGGCGGATTTCTATAGTAAACACTAAGTCCGTCAAGAAAAGCATGTCGGAAAGAATGTTTGCTTCATTTCAGATTGACCTGACGTTAATCAGCATAGCTTAAGACAAGACAAGGTGACAAAGTCCTGCCTGAAGGCCAGAGATGGCAACCCAGTTTCAGATGTAATTCATTCATTGAACTCCTTTCACAGCTGGGCTTCTCATGCCTCTGTATCACAGTGTGTAAAACATAAAAGCCTCCTGCCTTACTGCAGTTTACAGTTCTGATCCTTTGGTGTAGTAAATATATGCCTCAATTAACATATGGGAGCTCAAAAGTCCCCTAGGATAGTGGAGTCTTGTATAATTCTATTCATGCAGTAGGGATCAGGAATAAGGCAGGCACAATGCTCGAGTATGATTGCCAGTCAAAACAAAATGTCTACAAATTACTGTAAAAAAGGAGGTAGACATAAAAACTTTGATCAACTTATGTATGCAAAAATGTATATTTAACCAAGATGAAAATATTGTATACAGTGTGAAAGATGAAAATATACTGTATATTGCATATATACATACATACACACACATATACATACATATATATATATATATATATATATATATATATATATATATATATGGGTCTACTTCATATGATCGACACTCATTTCACCGACACCAAAACACTGAAAACTCATTTGGTTGAAACTCATAACATCGACACATGAAATTCAAAGCATTATGCCCTTTCCCCACTGTAGTGTGACCCTGGAGTTAGAATAAATAGGGGGTGTGGGGGCAACAGCCCCCCCCCCCACATTGGGGGGTGTGGGTGGCTGAGCCCCCCACATGATTTAGATATTGTCATTTTTGTTTTAACTATCCACATGTATGTTTAAAATTTATTATGTATGTGGAGTGCTTTGCCCCCCACACCCCCTATCTATTTATTCTAACTCCAGGGTTGTGCTACAGTGGGAAAAGGGCATAATGCTTTGAATTTCGTGTCTCAATGTTATGAGTTTTGACCAAATGAGTTTTCAGTGTTTTGAGCTTTAGGTGTTTTGGTCTCTCTGAAAAGTTTGTCGATCATATGAGGTTTCGATCATATGAAGTAGACCCATATACACACACACACACACACACACACACACACACACATGTTTGTGAATATTGGAGCTTTTCTCCATGGGCTTCCTCTGAAAAAGGGTATCTATCCCAGTCTGCTTTCCCAGACAACAAAGATAATGAAAATCCACTGATGAAAATGCTCATGACCTAACCTGTGCATAAACAGGTCTGGCCAGACCACAAAATGGTATCCTTTGAAGTAAAAATAAAAGCTGGAACCTCAGCTAATCTTGGAATATTCAAGAATTACTCTAAGGCTAACTTCCTACTATTAAGTGATAACCTGGCAAATTTTCAAGCTCCCATAAACCCTCTGAACACTGCTGCTTATGCAGAACTGTTCACAGAAACCCTATACAAGCAAGTTAATAGGTGCAGAGAGGCATCTGTACCCACCAGGAAGAAGTACAGAACTAACTCAAACAAAACAGGCCATCCTGTTGGAATCACAACATCAGTAGGCTGTATAGCAGAAGGAAGAAGATCATGGCAAAAATTAGAAGCTGCAGCACCCAGCATGATAAAAGCACTCTTATCAAACTAAAGAAACAACTCAGAGGACAAATAAAGTTTTCCAAAGCCAAATTTGAGGTAGATTTGACCTCCCAGGTCAAGGGTAACCACAAGGCACTCTTCAGCTATGTCTGCAATCTCAAAGGCAATATACAATTGTGTGCAGAGCTCATTGTAAATGGAGCTACTTGTACTGAGCCAGAAGATATAGCAAACCTACTGAATGATAAATTCAGCTGCAACATTACCCATCTGTCCTCATCAACCTTCCCTCAGGAAACACCATGAAATATAACTCCCCCTGCTATCACTAGGGAATTGGTCCTTAATGCTCTCTCTAAGGTCAAGAATACCACATCAGTGGGCCCAGACAGTATTCCAAGATGCCTTCTAAATGACATGAAACATGACCTGTCAGGCCATCTGGAATTGCTATTTAAATGTAGCCTCCAAACAGGCTTCATGCCTCACGAGTGGAGAACAGCAACAGTCATCCTTGTGCACAAAGGTGAGCCATCTACAAACCCTGGAAACTACAAACCCATAAGTCTCACATATGCAAAGCCATGGAAAGAATGATCCTAGAAATGGCCATTAATGACATAGGAAGCCTCCAGACACTGGACCCATCCCAATTTGGTTTCATCAAGGGCAGGTTATGCTTATTCAACATGGTGGACTTCTTTAAGAAGGTCACCAAAGCAATGGATGAGGGCAGAATGGTTCACATTGCCTACCTTGACCTGGCCAAGGCATTTGAGATAACCCACACTCAGGCATTGTTGACAAACTTAAGAGGTTAGATACAAAGTCTTATGTCATCCAGTGGATAGCCAATTGGCTCACAGACAGGACCCAGGAAGTTAGAACTGGGGGGTCCACCTCTACAAAGAGGCCAGTCACAAGCAGAGTCCCTCAGGAATTGGAACTGGGACTACTCCTTATTTGCATTTATTTCTCTGAAGTCAAGGCCTATGTCACTGGCCTCTGTTGACTAAATTTGCAGTAATTTGCCTGTTAGGAGCTGCCATTGAATTGCCCACTGACACCAATATTCTCCAGGAAGGGCTGACACAAACAACTGGTGCCAGAGTCATGGACTAAAACTAAAAACCAAGAAATGCATAATAGTAACCTTCGGGAAGCTATCCAACCCCAGTAATTATTATATTGACAAACACACCCCTAAGAGTTGACCCAGTAGTTAAGGACTTGGAGACACACACACAGTAATATAGCCTTTGACCACCAAGTGTCTACAGTAGTGAGGAAATTGTTCTATGTTGTGCAACTTATAAACAAAAGTATAGCATCTAGGCCCAACGAGGTCTTTGCTGACTGTATTTGGCATTCATCAAAGCTAACACTGAGTACAGTACCTCTTTTGGTAATTACTTAACAGGGAACGTCCAAAAATTGGAACGTCCACAGAGGTTCCTCCCTAAAAAAATACAGGGCATGAGTAATATGTCCTATGTGGACCCACCTCAAAGCCCTATCCCTGTATTCTGTGTTGTACAGGCTGTTGAGGGGAAATCTATGCCTGGCATACAAGGCATTGTCAGACCTCACTCTGATGGACCTCCTGCATATTCACAAAACAAACAGTACCATAATTACCTATTCTAAAGACTTAAACATTGCCTGTGATATAAATAGGACCTGATGGAGAGACAGGTATATTTCCCAGAGACTACCCCCTTCTCTGGAACAGGCTCCCCATCCATGTGAAGCAGAGTTCCTTCCTAATCCAGTTCAAGTGTAACTTGGACAATTGTTTAGGGAACAGAAAAATTCATTCCTGGTTTGGCACCTGTGTTTCTTATGGGCACAAGCTTCCTGTAAGTGTTTCATCTCCCAGGCTTGCTTGTAAATGTTTCACCGCCCAAGTCCCTGCTTACATTTGTCAAGGGTACCAGAACTTGTCAGAGGTTTGGTATGCATGGCTAGGCTTAAACTGGCCTTGTGGTCATTAACCTAGTAAACACTTATGAATCTATGGAGAGATCACAAAGTCTGGCAGTAACACACAATCGGTGTAAGCAATATTTCAGGTTAATGAGAAAAAAACGTCATACTACAGGTAGTCAGAACTGAACTAAAACAAGAAAGGATAACACAGAAGTCTGAAAAACGTAGTGGACATTCAGGAAGCATTTAAGATTGATAATAGAACTTTGAATTTCAGTAAAAAATACATAGAAGCATAAAAGTAAATGCCTTCAACAGTATAAAGTATTACATCTGCAGCAAAAGAAAGACAAATCTTTAAAAGCCACACAGTGCAGAAAAGAGGCAGTCTTTAGAAGAGAGCCAACATGAGCTAGTAAAAACTCACAGACAGGAAAATGCTGAAGATGAAAATTAAAAGCAATATAGGCAGTCCAAGACAGGTAAAATGCTTAAGTGGAGAAATAAAAGTAACATAGGCAAAAAACGATTCAAAAAGTATCCTTCACCATACAGCAGTCAAAAGGAGGAGGAGCAATTTCATAAAATGTTTGTACAAGATAGTTGCAGAGATCCTTCCAGTTAGTAACCCAACATTAGCAAATGTCTGTGAAGTAAGAGTTACCAACAGAAGTTCCAGCATCAGTAAAGACCAGCGAAGTAAGCTTAGAAGTAGTGAAGTGAAGAACACCAAGCTGCTTTCCAAACAGTTTTAAACATGCATTAACAAAATGAAGAGTTAGACTTCCAAGATATCTGCACACTTGCTTAATTTCATTTCTCCCAGTCTAAATGAAACTGAGAAATAAAATCCAGTCATTGTTAGCTTGAGAAAAATTCAGTTACTGGCTAGTAAGTATGCTGCCTAGATGCCAACAAATATGAAATTTAGAAAAACCTGAAAGAAAATCAGCCAGAATAGGTGAAGAGAAAACACTTGCTTTAAAAATCCTGCAGCTGTTCAGCAAAAATCAGTTCAAGCTTTAGTTTTGGTACAAGACATTGCATCCAGTAATTTAGAGAAAAAATAAATAAAATGTACTGAGACATGATTAAAACAAATGAAACATTGAAAAACAATATAAACTCAAATAAAAGTCTGGAAAAAACCTAGAAGAAGCTTTAACTGTCTATTCAAATGAAGTGATAAAACTGCAGAAGTCAGAAGCCGAAATGAAGAAAAGGCTGGCTTAAGTTTGAGATTTCTCAAGAGATGTTTCAAAAAAGGGTAGAATTAAAAGACAGAGATCACAAAGAAAACCCAGTATTTTCTGCTGTAACAGAGGAACCGACTATTAATTTTATAAAAGCACAAGTAAGCAACTGGAATTGTATTCCACAGCAGGATTTTTTAAATTCAAACGGCACATTGAGTGTATGTCCCAAACCTGTCCATGAGAAAACAGCCAAGACCTTTGATAGTAAAGGTGCAATCTTACCAGAAGAAAGAGTTGATCCTCTCAAAGGTTTGGCAGAAGGGAAAAGTATTAAATATTGGGGACAGCAGTGTGTTTGTGGAAAATGATTATTCACTGTACACCAGGCAGAAGAGAAGCAAGTGTATCTCAGCAGTCAGAGTGAGGTATGTATGAGATTCAAGTTGCTGTATCCATCTGTCTTTAGAATACTTTTTCCTAGGGGATCAAAGACATATTTGATGCAGATCAGGCTAAGGATGAAATAAAAAAATATTTATCCAGCAAAAAGTAAACCGGCAAACAGAAGGAGACTCTGTGTCTCATTCTGCTGATAATAAAGCTTTTAGAATGATTTTGCCAGTAAAACATTTTGCAATGTTCCAAAGGAAAATGCTTGATAGACAAAAAAAGCACATGCAATTAAGAGACTCAGGAGTACCTTGGACGTGAACCAGTGTGTGGTGTGGTGGGAATTGGAGATGACCAGGAAGAACAACAACAACAACACTAAAATTAATGAATAAATGGGAGACTATTAAGCATCGGTCACATTGGTGAAATTTGGCTTGGCTAGAAAAAGTGGCAGAGAAAGACAGGACTTTCATTGATTTTGTTCAACTTGTGGGTGAACTGTAAAGCATATACTGCTTTTACGTCATTAATGTTCAGAAGGACACTAAAAGTGGAAAAGTAACTATAAGTAAAACCGTTTTTGTTCTTACTAGTATTTGTATAAAACAGTTCATGATATAAACTGCATGTTATATATAGTAAAGCAGTTTTGAGTAGTGTGCAGTCAGGGGTATTTTAAATGTGGGGTGGGGAGTCTCTTCAGTGAATGAATGTGTTTAAGATAAAATAAACAATTTTAGTCGTAAGAAATATGGGTTTTGCAGCATAACAAGACAAGAAAAGCTGGACAAAAGGACGTTTAATGTTAATATGCTATGATTTTGGGATGCTGGGGTGGGGTGTAAAAGTGCATTAGTTATATTACATGTAGAATTAATATATATTTCTCTTATTTTTACATTGGCAAATGTCTAGATTAGTGCCTTTGGCTTTAGCTATAAACAAGTGTTTTTGAAAGCAAGTAAGCTTGATAAAGAAGACAGAATGATGAAAGTCGTGAAAAATGCCAAGTTTCTAATATCTGCAAATGTATTAACTTTTTTTTTTTTTTTTTTAATGTTCAATGGTAGTCAAGAAGTCTCCAACTGAAGGCAGCCTTACATACTGGTCTGAGTGAAATTTACAAAGATTCATTACTGACTATATTTACATGGATATGACTAGTATGCAGATGCAAGCAACTAATCTTCAGAATTCTGAGCAATGTTTGCTGAGAGAAATGCAAAATGTAAAGGTAGAATGACAAGATGTTCAGTGAAAAATAAAGTTTGAAATTGTGGGAGGTGAATAAGAGATAGCAGCCTTAATAGTTTAATGCATTTAATAGAACAATATACAATTTAGTTTAAAATTGTTTTCTTAGAGCTAAAAGATATATTTTTTGAAAGCTTACAGGATAAAAAAGAACAGACAACAATCCATGTAAGTGGGAACACAGGCTGTAAAATGTGCTTTTGCATGGGTAACCTTAGTTTTAGATTAGGTAGTGCCTCTGGGTACAGCTGTCGATTTGGGGCAATTGTTCTTTTCTGTAGGGTTAAACTTTTTTTGAAGATGTACATAGTTTTTTGCTTTTGTTCTCAGATCATAACGGATGGGAGAGAGTTGAAAATCTATTTTTTTTTTTGTTTGAGGGTTTTCAATAAAAAAAAAAGGTTTGAAAAAATGTGACATAGGTTCAAATGAATATGAGAAGAAACAACTGTGTATAAGATGAAGTTGCCAAATATTAGTGTATACATTTAATACAAAAATTGGAAATATACATTAAAAAAACTTACTAGGTGAGAACAGAAACTTTTTATCATAGTGGCTATGCTATCCATGTTATCTTGGAACATAAACAGCCTTAGCGGTATAGACAAAAAGGAAACCGTTGTTGTTTATCTTTCGGCTTTTTCCTTGTAAGGGGTTGCCACAGCGGAACTCCGGTCCGCTAATGATTGGCAGTAGATTTTTACGAAACGCCAAGGTGCCAGCTCGACACCCAACCTTCAACGAAGGCATGCCCATTAAGGCACGAATGTCTTTCGAATGCTACCCAACCTCGGGGAGGACATGCAGACTCCACACAGAAGGCAGTCTCAAGCCAAACTGAGAATCGAACGGGAGAACCTCTTGCTGTGAGGTAACAACATTACTGCTGTACCATCGCGGAATTATTGAATTATATTAAGAAATGCAGAGTGCAAATAGCAGTGCTGTAGGAGACACATTTGGGAAGAAGTGTGCATGTGAATTTGTCAAAGAAAGGAATTCAGGATGGATATTCAGCAGAATGCCTGGGACAAAGGAAAACGGGAATAATTGTATAAATTGCTGCAGGAGCTCAGATAATGATAGAAGAAAAGACAGCAATGATAGATTTGTGATTCTAAGGGACTGTTGGCAAGAGAAGAGAATTATGCTGGCATGTATTTATGTTCCACCAAAAACTGTTATGGACCTTAAGAATATTTTGGAAGAAGTAATCAGCTTTCCGAGGGAATATTCATTAGTATGAGGGAATGGAACTTGATTTGCATTAGTGAGGATGCATCAGGGGGACCTAAAGTGAAAATATATCAAAAGAGGGTAGATTTCTGAAGAAATTTATAAAAAATATGAAAATTTAATAGCAGGAAGCTCTGATAGAATTTACATATTATTCTCAGAGGTGCAAAAACTGGCCTAGACTAGACAGGAATTATATTTTAAAGGAACAAGTGCATTTAATTGAAAGCTTCAGCACACATCTAGTAACTATTTTAGATCGTGCACTGGTAAAAATGGAGGGTAATGAAATGAGACAGTGGCGCTTCCCTACCTGTCTGTTAAAAAGAGAGGAATTTAAGGAATGGGTGGTGGGAATTATTTGAGAGTTAAGGAATATAGAAGTATCTACAAATGTTATAGATAATGAGTGGGATTTACTTGGGTTAACAAAGATTGAAGTATTACAGAATAAGGGGAATCTCTTGGAACAAGAAGTGGCAGAAGTGCAGACTGTTACAAAATTAAGGGAGTTTCTGGATAATATGCATGAGTTAAGAAAGACTGCTGTTAAGCAGCTATTTTTTGATAATAACTCAGAGCACAGAAACATTTTAGCACAATGACTTAGGCCAAACTTATAGAGCCTATAACAAGAAAAATAACTGGAGATCCTCTAGAGGTATTAGACATATATTAGAAATGTTATGAAAATTTGTATAAAGCAAATAAATCTTGAAATAAAGAACACACATGGAAATATTTATGGAGGACTTGATTACACCAAGGTTAGAGGCAGATAAGGCTCATCAACTAACATTTAAGATAGGAGGAGACAGGTTAACAACGGTAATGTATAATCAGTCTTCAGGAAGATCTCCAGGTACAGATGGTATTCCTGTGGAAGTTTAGAATTTAGGCAGGATGAAAGTGATATAGATCTGGAAGATTTTATTTAACAGTATTTATTTTAAAAGCAGGGGACACACTAGCATCTTGGAAGAAAGTTGTGGTGACTGTATTACCTAAAAATGGGAAAGACCCATCAGACCCAGCTTCATATAGACCCATTTCATTTTAAACCATGATTATAAAGTGTTTGTGCCTATACTAACTAAAAGAATCACAAAGGTGTTGCCAACATTGATATATATGAATTAATGTGGCTTTGTGGAAGGAAGGCAAGGCACAGATGTGCCTCTCACCAGGCTGGATAAAGAGAAGGTCACAGTTGTTTGTCTGGTGCCAGAACCACCATACCACATACTCACTCAAGTGTCTCAACAATGGGTACTGCTATGACTGTCATAGTCCATGTTAATGTGAATGACTTGAGATGTACCTCCCTGGACTATATGAAGAGAGACATGATTGAGCTTGTTGAATATGTGTCCCAGGCAAGTATGCCCCTAGCCTTAAGCAACATTCTACCATCACCCAGAATGATGCCTCAATGCAAACAGAAAATGATTGACTTTAACAATTGGCTTAGTTTCCGGTGTCATTCCACGGGGATCCAGTATCTGACAGCCTGGGAAGATATGATCGACACACGACAATGCTTTGCCAGAGATGGCCTGCATCTGTCTCACTTGGGCTTCAGGCTTCTGGCAAAAGACTCTTGCCTCCATCATAGTGCCTTTTTAGGAAAGTCATGAGGTCAAAACTACCAACATAAAAATTTCAACAAAATGCAAATTAAAAGTTCATGGTGCTAATAGCTAGGAGTCTAAACATGAAACTGCACTCATTGCAAGCATTCTTAGCCCTGGAAGATGCTGACATTTGCTCAGTCACAGAAACCTGGTTCAAAGCTGTGGAGAGCACTGCAGCCTTACCTGGTTACTCATCCTGTCATACATTCAGACCCCAAATCGTGGGTGGCAAAGCCGAAGGAGTTGGAGTTTCAATATATATTAAAGACATACCTTCAGGCTGGTCAGTCAGTATGACGCACATGAGACACTCCAGGTGCAATTAACCATCGGCAAGACCCCTATTAAATCATAGCTAGCTACAGGCCCCCCCCCCCCAAATTTGACTCCAGATGCCCACTCTGCCTATCTGGACCTCATCGAATCTATTAAGATTCAACCCTTTACCGTGATCCTGGGTGACTTTAACTACCCAAACATAGACTGGAAGAACTACTCATGCCAGAACATAAATGCCCAGAGATTCCTCGATTTTGTCAATGCAAACACCTTGGAACAGCTAGTTGATACCCCCACAAGAGGTGATAATATCTTGGACTTGGTATTTACCAACATGAGTAACCACTACAGCATCCCTACAGTATCATCCTCCCTGGTAAGATCTGACCCTAAAGTGGTCACTTTTGAAGTTACCATCTCCCCCAACCCCCCCTCTAGCTAGGGTCAAACAAAAAACTTCTCCAAAGCTGATTACAGCCTCCTGAGCGATAATATAAACCGCTTCACAGCCCCCTTCCCCTCTGTAGGAACGGGCACCAATGTCCATATCTACACCAAAGTACTATACAAGCATTTTTATAAATGCATGGACTCAGGAATACCTAACAGGATGAAGTAATACTCCACAAGGAAGAGTAAACCTGTCTGGTAGACATCTGCAATAATAAACTCTATAACAAAAGGAATAAATTGCTGTCCAGGACCAAAAAGGAGCAGGTGCCCAGTTGGAAGCAATCTCTCCTTATCCTGAACAAGCAATTAAGAGCACTAGTGAAATCCTCCAAATCAAACTTTGAGTCCAGATTGGCTACATCTGTTAGAGACAATCATAAGGCCTTCTTCACATATGTCCACAGTCTCAAAGGTAGCACCCAGATCTGCTCAGAACTGGTGGTTATGGACACCACATACACAAATGATGTGGATATAGCCAACTTGCTGGCTGACAGATTCAGCAAAAACTTCACCCCACTGTTCCCCCATCCATAAATCAGGACATCCCCTGTACCCCTCTTCTCGTTATCTCTAGGGAACAGTTCATCACTGCCATCTCAAAGGCAAAAAATACAGCCTCCATGGGACCCAATAACATCCCAGACTGCATCCTACATGAACTCAGGCAGGAACCTGCAGCACCATTAGTCGCCCTATTCAACCAAAGCCCGAGTACCGGCTTCATCCCAGCTGAGTGGAAGACAGCCACTGTCATCCTTTTGCACAAAGGTAGAGCATCCATCAATCCAGGAAATTATAGACCCATCAGCCTTAACTAGCCTGATCTGCAAGGCTATGGAACGGATTGTCATGGACCTCATTAACAAGGACTTTGGCAACCTCCAAACACACGATCCCACACAGTTTGGCTTTGTCAATGGGAGGTCATGTCTGCTAAAGTTGGTCAACTTCTTTGAGACAGTCACCAAAGCTATGGACAAAGGGGAAGATGGTGCACACTGCCTACCTTGATCTGGCCAAAGCCTTCAACACTATTCCGCACTCAGGCATAATAGATAAACTTTCTCAACTAAGCATCAGTCCATATGTTACCAGATGGGTAGCAAACTGGCTCACTGATGGAACCCCCCTAGTCAAAATAGAGGAAACCACCTCAAGTAGTAGACCCATAATGAGCAGCGTACCCCAGGGATCATTCTTGGGGCCTCTGTTATTTGGGATATACTTTTCTGAGGTGCAGGCCAAAACCAATGGGCTATGGCTGACTAAGTTTCCAGATGATTGTAAGCTGGGCGCTGTCATCAATTGCCCTAGTGATGTGAACATCCTCCAAGAGGGTCTCACCCAAACAAATAAGTGGTGCCAGAAACATGGCCTCAAGCTGAATACCAAAAATTGCATCATCATCATCCCCTCTGGGGAGAGTGACGCCCCACAAATTATCACATTAATATCAACGTCCTAAGCATGCAGTCAGTGGTGAGGCATTTGGGCATCCAGGCTAATAGCAACTTGACTTTTGACCACAATGTTATTTCCATTGTACGGAAAACTTTGTACACGGATCACCTTATAAGTAAGGGTATCGCATCCAGGGGCAAGGAGGTCAGAATATCCCTGTATTCTTCCCTTATAAGACCAATTATTGAATACAATGCCCCGTTCGGCATGTACCTCGCAAAGCACATGCAACAGCTGGAGAGACCACCAAGATTCCTCACCCGGAGAATCTGGGGCCTCAAACATCTGCCCTACACAGATAGGCTTAAACCCTGTCCCTTTACTCCATTTCATACAGACTCTTCAGAGGTGACCTCTGTCTGGCATACAAAGCAATCTTAGACCCTGCCTTGATGGGACTGCTGCAGATCCGCAAGTCAAGCTCCACTCGAGTAGCCCGCACACATGACCTCAACCTGGTCTGTGACATCAATAGGTCTTGGTGGTGGGACAGATTTGTGTCCCTGAGACGACGACGACTCTGGAATAGACTCCCTGTCTACATCAGGCAGAGTACCTCATTATCCTTTTGTCCATTGTCCTCCCTAATAGATAGAACAGTGATGATCCAGAGGGAAACACAATGCAAGAAAATACCACTGTTGTTGGGTTTTGATGCAGAGAAAAAGCATTTGATAGAGTGAGCTGGGATTTTATGAGTAGGGCAATGGAAACATTTGCATATGGTTAATTAGAAGGATATATGAATGATTGGAGGCTCAAATTAAAGTGGGAGGATTCCTCTCTGAGAAGTTGTTTAAACAGAGGGACCAGGCAGGGATGTCCTTTTTCCCATTTGTTACTTGCTGTATATTTAAAGCCATTGGCAAAGAAAATAAGGGACTCAGAAATGCAAGAATATAATTGGTGTGGTAATCACAAAAAATGGCTTTATTTGCAGGTAATATTATTTTGCACCAGACAAATCCTACAAAGTACATGGGATAATTTAAGGTCTCTTCAACACATACATGAATTGGTTTAGCAGTACTCATATTTATGGAGGCATGATAAGATGAAGTAAAAAAGATTCTGTTATGGCAGCTAAGGATGAGAGAGAAGAGACCAAATAAAAGGTAATACAAAAACTGAGAAACTGGATTTAGATATTGGTCAGGCATATTTTTGTCACCCAGAAGAAAAGTTATGCACAATGATTAGTAAAGAGTTGAAGGAATTTATCTGGGAGGGGAAGAGGGCAAGAGTTAAGTGGGATAAGTTGATCATTTCAGTAGAACAAGGTGGTTTATAGTTACCCGATTTGAAGGGATATTTTAGAGCTACACAGTTAAGGTTCATATATGCAACAGAATCAGAAGGTTATAATTCAAAATGGAAAGGTATGATGAATCAGGGGTGAAGTTAAAGAAATAGTGAGTGGGATTTTGTATGCAGATCCTTAAGGAGAATAATAATAACTATACAGAGTATTATATTCACAAAGTATCAGCAAGTATTCTGTGAAGTAAGTAAGTAAAAATATCACAAAGAACGAATGTAGAAAAGAAGATTAGTAAAGTAGAAGTTAAAAAAATAGAAGTTGAAGTTATGGAGTGCCTGCAAAGTGAAGGATTTGGTGTAGACGTTCTAACACAGGTTGCATCACAGCATGATGGAACGAGTCCCCAAAGTAAGGAGAAATCTGAAGAATAAATATGGACATCGGAAAGAAAACAAGATTTAATATGTTGTAATATCTATGCAAAGGAGAAAGCAAAACTAATCAATACAAAAAGCAGCACTAAATATATTTGAATAGAAATACAGGCAAAGGAATCCAGACATGGAAAACTTTACAATACAAAAAATAAGAAGACATGAATAGTAGAAAAGGAGATTAGTAATGGAGAAGTTAAAGAAATAGAAACAGGTTGTGGAGCACCTGCAAAGTGAAGGCTTCGGTGTAGAAAATCTAATTCAGAAAGCACCACAACAGGATTGAGCAATGGACATCCAAATCAAGGGGAAACCAGTGGAACAGGAAGCAACTGATCAGGTACCATATGAAGATATTTTGGAGCCTTCCACAAGAAGCCAGTATAAGTGTTCACTTTAAGCTGGACAGCGAGGAAAGGAAAAGGAAACTGTGACACAGTCAATGTTGAGGAGTGACAGGCCAGTGAGTTCCCATATGACAGAGCAACAGATGGCACATGATGAAATTGAAGAGAATGTGCCACAGGAAGATGCTATGGAACTATCTATAAAATTCCCGCAGGAAATGGAAAACAAAAAATCTGCCCTCCGTTTAGAAGAAAATGAGCTAAGAGAAGAGCTGCTTGATTTAATACATATAGACATATTAAGATCAATGAAGGAAATAGACTGCAGAAGGTTAATAAAACCCAAAAAAGTCAGAAGTTTGATAAAACAAATGAACACCGTAATTATGACTGTACATAGAGATCCATGCAATATAACGGAAGTAAACAGGATATATTACTGTGCAGCTAAATTAATAACTGATACAGTTCTATCACAAGAACACAGGGTAGTGTGGGAAAGGAAGGAGAGAAATCAAATATCATCATAGAGGTATTGAATAGAGAAAAGAAGTGTCACTGTTAGAAGAATATAGAAGACGGAACAGAGCAACAAAAATGCATGCAAAGATGTGATAAGAGCAATGCACAGTGTTAGAACAGATCAGGATCTATTGTGCAGTATCGTAAATAAACTAAAATCTTAGCACAGGAGGAAAAACGTGGGTGTTACACAAATAAATATAAAGGAAAAGTACAAAATAAGCAGTTTACTGATGACCCAAAAAAGTATTATAGAGAATTGGGAAACATGGCAAAAGGAGTTGAAACACCACCAAAATAAGAAATAGATACATTTTGGAGAAATGTCTATGATGATCCTGTGGAAAATAACAAAGATGCTAAATGGATAGAAGTAGTAAAAGAAAGACTAAGAAGTTTAAAGGTACAGGATATTAAATGGGATGAAGTAACAACCAGAGAGATTGAAACAAAGTTAAGAAAAGCTTCTAATTGGGAAACCCCAGGCCCAGATGCAGTACCTAACTTGTTAAAAGTATTAACATCTTTGCACAAAGATTTAGCCATGAGTAAGAACTATTTATACGTGCACCCTAAACAGACACCAGCCTGGATAACAACAGAAAAAACAATGCTCCTACTTAAGAGTGAACCTGCAAGCTGCCCTAAAAATTATAGACCAATAACTTGCCTTCCGATGATGTATAAACTATACACTGGAATTGATGCCGACAGAGTTTATAGTCATTTAGAAGAAAACTCAATTTATGCCAACAGAAGAAGCAATAAAAGAAAGTCATATGGAACAACAAATAATTTGTTGTTAAATAAAGACAGAGTGGAGAACTGTAAGGGAAGACTCTCTAAGTATGGCATGGATTGACTACAAAAACGCATTTGATAGTATCCCAAATTCATGGTTAAGAGAGTGTTCAAAAATGTATAAGATACACCCTGCACTGATCGACTACATTACAATGACCATGAAACAGTGGCAGACCACTTTACAATTAAGCCATGATAAAGGACAAATTATTATCCCAGGGATAAAAACCCAAAGGGGGATATTCCATTGTGACTCTCTGTCACTGCTGCTATTCTGCCTTGCCCTTAACCCATTAAGCTGTTTACTTAACAGCTTAGGCCATGGCTATAGTTTGGTTCCTAGAAAACAGCAAATTGGAAAGACTTCTCATCTTCTGTCGCCGAGTTAAAAATGTATAGCTCATCAGGTGAGGAACTGAAAGCACAACTGCAAGTTGTCTAAACTTTTTCAGATTCAGATGATATCAGAATGTCATTTGGGCCTGATAAATGTGCAAAGGCAACCTTTAAAGCAGTAAAACTGCAGCACAAAGAAAAGATCAGTTTGGGACAAGAATGTGATATTAAAGAGGGAGTGTATAAATATTTAGAAATTGAAGGATCAACAGTAAAACCTGAACAAATGTGAATAAAACTTAGTACGGAATACTTTAGGAAACTTAAATTAATCCTGAAAATAGCATTCATATCTAGGAAAAAACATCAAACTATAAACCAGTTTGCTGTTCCTGCCCTAACTTACAGTTTTGGGGTGATTGGCCCCAAAATGTGTTGGATAGACTAGACAGGAAAACAAGAAGGATGCTTCATGCTCACCAAATGATTTGTAAAAATCAGTGCATACCAAGATTATATATTCCCCATTCCGAAGGAGGGATGGGCCTCCCTTGAAATTGATTGTGTATAGATCTGCATTCGTGGGACTGCACACACATCTGCTGACCTCACAAGACCCCCAAATGTAGTGATAGTTTTGAAACACGAGGAGAATAAGTCTAAGATGACTTATCTGCTTAATCTAGCAGAAGCATATCAGCGTCAAGCAGGAATGGAAATCAAATCAGAAGCAGATAAAAATCAGGCAGCAACTGAAATGTGCCAAAAAATGAAAGAATACAAGGTGAAGAACCAAATGAGAAGACAAGAAATGTGGAAAATGCATCAGTATACAAGTATCGAAAACTTCCGGAAGAACCTCCTGTTGATCAGGATAGAATGCAGGAATGGTTAAGGATAGGCGAAGTCAAACCAAGAGATGAAAGGTAAATATTGGCGGCCCAAGATAGTGGGCTACTTACAAGTTGGTTTGCAAAGTCCATTGAACATGTGGGTGAAACGGACAAATGTAGGTTTTGTAAAACAGAACTGGGAACAGTTGCACACCTTTTTGTTGGTTGCGACATACTAATGGCAGAAGAATTGTATACTGAAAGGCATAATAATGTGGCAAGACTGTTGCACTGGTGATTGTGCAAACATTATAGCATTGAAGTGGTTGAAAAACACTGGAAACATGAGCCCCAAGGCATCACAGAAAATGATGAAAGTCTACATCACATGGGATAACCCATTACCAACAGTTCAAAAGATACATGCTAGAAAACCTGATATAGTGGTCCATGCAAAGAAGACAAAAGTAGCATTGATCATTGAAATCGCCATACCCAGTGACTAAAGTATCTTGCATACAAAGAGACACAAAGTCATAAAATATCAGGATTTGCAGGCAGAAATGAGAGGAATGTGAAGAAAGATAGCCAGACAGTTGCAATAGTAGTAGGAGCAACAGGTCTTATAAAAAATAATCTACAATCATATTTATATATGTCACCAATACATGTAACCCCGTACAAACTGCAGAAGGAAGCCATTACTGGGCACATTGCGGGTGCTGCGAAGAGCACTTCTGGCTGACATCAAGATTGAAACAATACTAATTTCATGAACTTTAATCGTACTCTGACTTAGGAATGGATTCCCGTCATGGTGTTAGAAACTCAAAAGACTTGGAGAAATTAAAAAAATAAGCCAACATGAGAATAGAAAAAGGAGATTTTGCCAATAGGGATGACTTCAAGTATGTGTACAGAAAATAGGCAAGAGGGGTTAGAATTTACTGTAGAAAACTGGCAAAGGAACTAGAGAGGGAAATGTAAATAGAGTGGGATGAAGCCAAGAAATACTTGGACTGCAGGCTACAGATTACCTTTGCTTTCAAGGACTGATATCAAACTATAGACAAAGAGTAAGCAATATGGGATTCTTAAGTGAAATACCTTCTCTGTTAGAGTTTTTAATTAAATCTAGAGCAGAAGCTGCTGTTAAAAAGGGATAATTAGTAGGGCATGTGAAACATTGTATGATAACAAGAATCAATCAGAGGAGGCTATAAAAAATTGGGAAGAGGGTCTGGAAAAACAATGCACAAGAGGACAATGGGAGGACGTATATATGGTTCCCACGTATACAACAAAGTCAGAGGTTTAGGATCTTTCCTTGGAAATGTTTGCATAAGTATTTTTGTACTCAAGTAGACTTCAAAGATTTTTTCCTCTGATAGCAAATGTTAGAGGTGTGATGTGGAAGAAAGAGGTAACTGGTAAGATGTGATCTGATGTTGTCAATCTTCATGTAATCCTTGACTTTGGGTTCTGTTCTGAGCCTCGGAACCAACTTGGCCTTTTACTTCAGCCCGTGCCTCCCTAAACTCTCAAGCTAGGCTCTACCCATAATGCTCCTCTCTATATTACCTCAGATATTGTTTGCCACTTCATTTGTCAGATGCGTCCAACCTCTCGAGTGCTTTCCTTTTCTACCCACTCCTTTGCTTTCCTTTCTGCACGAGTGATCCTTTTCTTTCTCTTTCCTCTACCATTGGGTAGTTCCTTTATGTACCATTGTTGGTACTATCCTCTCCCTTCCTTTACCTTAAGGTAATTCTGGTTACCATTGCTGGTACCTTTTCCGTCTATATTAAATTAATACAAAATAAGGCTTTTTCTCCCTTTTTCCCCTCCTTGTGTGTGTGTCTATGAGTGCCATCAGCACTAGGCCTTGTTAAGTTAACATGGCTGATAAATCTTCCAAGGGCATCTTTGGTTTCAAGAGGTGCCAAAAATGTGAACTAAAGATGCCCAATTCAGATGGGCATGTTTGCTGCATTTACTGTTTAGGCGCTGTCCACCTACAGGAGGATTGCATCATTTGCCATGGCTTCTCCTCCAGGACCTTGACTGAACAGAGAAACAAATTAATATCGAAAGGTCTGTTAAATGGAGACTTTGAGTAGGCCATATCTGGTCCGAGAACTGAAGCCAGCTCATTATCCTCTTCTTCCTCATCTTCTAAACCAAAGAAACAATCTCATTCAGTTCCAGGAAGTTCCTTGGAACCACCTACCAAATTGGCCAAGCAGCTTACTGTGTTGACAGCTTCTACGGCACCGATAGGCAAGAATAATTTGGCACCAAGCATTGCTATGGAACAGACACCTGCAGCTTCGGTACCAGTGGTTTTATCAGTACCAATGCAGACTACTTCTATTACCTTACCAAGAAGTACATATTCCCCTTCTGTTGATCCATTTTCAGACAGACTGCCTAGCCCGTTCATGGAACCGAGACCACCTAGGTCTCCTTTGGCATCATCTGTTTGGTCCACTAAGAGTCTCTTGAAATTGAACATCATGAGACTGGTTAACCAGCTCCTGATGGCGAGGGGATAACCTCCATCTTTAGTTCCCAGCCAACTCGGCTCCAGAACCAGTCCTTCTTCGACACTGTCACACATTCCTCTTCCAACTTCAGCCAAGCCTTTAGAGCCCCTGGCACCAACCTGCCCAGCTCCGACTGATTCAGTTCCAGTCAGAGTCTCTTCTCCGGAGCTGAGATTTGCCTTGAGTTCTTAATGTTTGTTGGAACCAGAGACCTCCCGGGGTCGGGGCTTCATCACTGTTACTGACGGGCAGGGTTCGACTTCGATTATTTCAGAGCTTTCCATCCCCACAAGTGTCTCAGCGTTCATGGTTTCAACCTTGGCTTCTGTTTTGGAGGCGGCTTCCTCAGTGTAGTGTGGGGCCATGGCTCCGAAACAGTCTATTTCGGTTCTGGGCTCCCATCCCTCTATGGGATGTGGGGGGCTGGCCTTTCGGATCATGGAGTGGGCCTTGTACATTGTGGACTCACAGTCCGTGTCACCCCTGTTGGGCCAATCAGTGTCTGTATCCCCTCGACCGGAGCTTCCACCAGCCTCAGTCCCTGGGACAGGGTGCACAAAACCCTCAGGAGTTATCCAGCTTGGTGATTTCCTCTTCGCATACTTCCCCAGAACATCCCACCAAGGGAAGTACCTTCGAAGAAAAAGTGCAAGAGGAAGCACTTAAACTCCCCAGAGGAGTCCTTCACTGAGGATACCGCTTGATGATGATTCTTTCGGGGACATCCTGGAAATCCTGAAACAGGGGTTGCTGGACTTCCCTCCAGCCTTCCTCAGAAGAATCAGTGTACCTGGAGGCTTTTCATGCCCAGGCCTCTATCTCTTGGATTTCTCCACCTGCTGATGAGCTTATTAAACTGATCACTCAGTGGGCCTAGAAAATTCCTGACTCCATCAAGATGATCCCCAAGAGGCCTAACTAGATCCTGTCTGCCCCTAAGGATGAGCAGCATGTAGACACCATGGTGATAGTGGCGCAACAGAAAAGGAACTTGCAGAGGAAAGTCATACTATTCATCCTCCTAACAAGGAATCTAGGACAGATAGATTTGCAAAGTGCGTTTACACTTCATCGACCTTCGCTGTCAGGTCTTTGAACTATATGGCATACTTTACCAGGTTGCAGAAAGATCTGATTAGAGAGTGATCAGATACTGTTACAGGAGCAGTAGCCAAAGGGGTCCAAGCCAAGGTTACCTCTCAGCTCACAACCCTTGAATCAATTTCTAACTTGTCCATGAGGCCAGTTGCCCACACAGCCGAAGGGACAACAAGAGCAGCAGGTTCAGGCGTAGCCATCAGGAGACACACCTGGATGCAATTGTGCGACTTTGCGGAGCCATTTAAATCTTAGTTCATCAGTGCTCCATTTGACGGATCATCCCTATTTGGACCCAAGTTAAAAGACACACTGGCCATATGTGAGAAAGATGGGAAGACACTTTCTGCTGTAGGCATATCCTTCTCCACTCCTCAATGGCCCTACTCAAGGAACCAGAGAAGTGGGAGGCTTTGGTTCAAAAAGTCCCAAGGGCTTTTCCAGGACTCGCATGACAAGGACTTCCCCCAGAGCAGAGGGGGAAGTAACTATGGAAGAACATTGTTCTAGAGGCAGAGGAGGCCTGCAGAACCTGGGGTCCAGAGATTCCTTCTCTGGTAACTCGTGAATGGAGTCCCAATTGCCTTCCTCTAGAGGCAGTCAGGGAACGATTATCCCTGCACCAATCTGCTTGACTACAAATGGCATTGGACAAATGGGTGCAGGGGATCATTTCCAGAGGCTGCATCATTCCCCTTTCGATAAATCCAAAAACACAAAGACTCCCGGACATTCCACCCAGTGACAGGGAAGCAGCTGTCATAGAAATTCAAAAACTGCTTAAAAAAGAATCATCCAAGAAGTCCCACCAGACCAGAAAGGATCTGGGTTTTACACAAGATTCCTTTTAGTGCCCAAATAAACAGGGGACTGGATACCCATCTTGGATCTCAGCAAGTTCAACAAGTCAGTTCAGCAAACCAAGTGCAGAATGGTCTCGGTACAGTCAGTACTCCCTTTCATGGAAAAAGACAATTGGATGTGCTCTATAGATCTTCATGATGCGTATTACCATATAAAAATGGACAAATGCTCCAGAAGGTTCCTGCGCTTCTGGCTGGGAGCCAGTCACTTTCAGTTCAGAGCACTGCCCTTTGGTCTCACCACATTCTCCAGGGTGTTGACCAAATGTATGGGAGTGGTAGCAGCTCCTCTCAGACTGCTGGGATTTCAAGTTTTTCCTTTTCTTGATGACTGGCTCCTTACAGCTACCACAGACATCAACTTGTAAAGGCAAAGGATTATACCTTACACCTTTGCACTTCGTTAGGCATTACAATAAATTACAAAAAGTCAAATCTGCAACCTACACAAGAGCTGGAGTTTATCGGAGCTCTGTTAAACACATTTACGGGAATTGCTTCACTCCCAGTACAAAGGCTCCAAAAGATCAGATCAGAAGTAAACCATATTTTTAAGAACAGAAGTGTTCCAGCCAGACTTATCTTACAGGCGCTAGGCTCAATGGCTGCTTCTATTACTCTAGTTCCCTTGGCCAGATAGCACATGTGGATTCTCTGATGGCTTCTAGCCTCCCAGTGGTCATTATTGAATCAGCCAATTTCGCATCACATCTTGATATCCAGTCTCTGCGAACAAGAGCTGTCTGGGTGGCTCCATTCCAATGACATCCTTTTGGGACGTCCTTTCCTCCTTTCTCAGCCCCAAACCATAGTGACCACAGATGCTTCCCAGATAAGGTGGGAGGGGCATTATCTGGGAAGGACAGTCCAAAGTACATGGTCCCAAGTGAAAGCCAATTTCCACATCAATGTTGTAGAAATGAGGGCGGTGCTCTTAGTGTTGCAAGCATTTCAAGATGCCCTTCCCCTGTGAACAGTGGCAGTTTAGATGGGCAACATGTTGGTAGTCCAGTACATCAACAAAAAAGGAGGAACCATATCTTATACACTTTGTCGAGAAGCCCTTAGAGTTTGGCAGTGGGCGATTTCTTCCAGTCGTTTTCTCATGGCAATGCATAATCCGGAGAGCTGCAACGTGACAGCAGACACATTGAGCAGAGCTATTCTGATGCCTCATGAGAGGTCTCTCATTCCTGTAGTGACAGATAAGATTTTCCACCACTGGGGCCAACCTTGCTGTAGTCTGTTTGCATCCACTCTGAACATCAAATGCAGCAGTTACTTTGCCCTATCCCCTCTCCGGGGGAGTCACCCAGAGATGCTCTTATCCACGATTGCCCCCCCCCCGGTCTCCTGTACACCTTTCCCCCCTACTCCTCTGATATCTCAGTTTCTAAACAAAGCCAAGAGGTTGAAGAACAGGTCTACCTGATAACACCGACGACAAAATCACCGACACCACAAAACCGAAAGTTCAAAAACACGAAACTTCACATGCCTGACAAACCACAGTCCCGACAATCAACAAACAAAACAAATCCCCTGTCCAAAAAGCACACACACAACACAAGCACACCAAAAACCTTACAAACCTACACTAAACCTTACATACACAGATATCTATGTACTAACCTTAACCCAAACCCTAACCCTAAGGTCCGCCACTATCGCACACTCGCCTAACCCGCACCCTAACCCTAACTCACTTAACCCGCCCCTAACCCTACAGTCTGTCACAATCGTACATTCACCTGACCCGCACCCTAACCCTAACCCACTTAATCCACCCCTAACCTCACACTTACCTTAGCATGTCGGTGTTCTCAGCATCGGGATTTTCAACTGTCGATCATCTCCGTTGTCGATCTTCCGGTGTTGGTGTTCTCGTCGTCGGTGTTTTGCAGTTTCGGCGTTATCAGGTAGACCCTGAAGAACACAATAATCCTCATTGTCCCGTTCTGGCCTTGACGGGTTTGATCTCCCTTCATTTGGCCTCACCTACTTCGGAAACCTTGGATTCTGGACCCAGCTTCAGATCTGTTATCTCAGCTAGAAGGAATGGTTCATCCAAATCTCCAACATCTCAAACTCACTGCATGGCTTCTCCAATTCCCATGATTGCCAGGCATTCTTCCCTTTCCTTACCGGTGTGACAAATCATTTTGGCTCATCACAGACCCTCTACTAGAAAGCTGTACCATAGTAAATAGGAAAAATTTGCTAGATGGGCTCTTAACAGTGATATTGACCCTTATGCAGCTCCTGTGGATAAAGTTTTAAATTTTCTGGCTATTCTTTATCAGTCTGGTCCTTCAGCCTCTACCATTCAAGTACATCTGGCTGTAATATCAAACTTCCATATTGGTTTGAATGGTTCTTCACTTATGTCGCATAAACTTTGTAAGGCCTTATTGAAAGGAACCCTAATGTTAAGGCCTCCATTTAAAGAACCCACTTCACTCTGGGATTTACCCTTGGTCCTACAATCTCTCACTTTATCCCCCTTTGAATCTTCAGCTACTTGTGTCTTAAACTTTCTGACATGGAAAACGTTTTTATTAGCTATTACTTCGGCCATAAGAGTATCGGAAATTCAAGCTTTGTCCTGCAAGCCCCCCATTTAACATTTCACAAGGATAGGGTTTCCCTCAGGACTAATCCTTCCTTTTTGCCAAAAGTTGTTTCAGAATCTAATATCAATCAAACCTTACACTTACCAGTCTTTTTCCTCCAGTTTCTCCAATAAAGGGGAGCACTGTCTACACTTGTTAAACATTTGCAGGCAATTATGTTTTTAGCTTCACAGAACAAAAGATATCAGAAAGTCCAATCAACTGTTTGTTGCCTTTTCCTCTCTTTCTTTAAGTAACCCATTTTCTAAGGTTACCTTAGCTAAATGGCTTAGGGATTGTATCACCTTTATTTATCATTCAAAGGGCCACCAACCACCACATGCTGTGAAAGCTCATCAATTAGAGCTGTGGTGGCTTCTGCAGTTTTTCATGCTGGAGCTTCTTTAGATGACATTAGTGCAGCAGCTACTTGGGCATCTCCTTATACTTTTATTACTCATTGCAAACTGGACCAGGTATCTAGGAGGCGTGCATCATTCGGTTCAGTGGTGCTCAGGAATTTTCTGTCATGAGACCTCCCAAGATTCAGGTAAGTTGGGACTATGTTCTACAGTCAAGGATTAAGTAAAGATTGACAACATCAGATAAAGAAGTTATGTCATAACGTTCCATCTGTGTTGTCAGTCTTCACTAAATCCTTGACTTTCCCCCTTCTTCACCCGGCCTAAGACTTAGTGGACCAAATGCTTCCTAAGACTGGCTTCATTATTCGGAAACAGATTTGGTTTCTTATTGTTTATTATTTGTCTGCCACTATTATAAGCAAACTCAGTCTGAGGTAATTTAAGAGAGGAGCATTATGGGTAGAGCCTAACTCGAGAGTTTGGGAGGTGAGAGCTGAAGTAAACGGCCAAGTCGGTTCTGAGGCTCGGAACCAAGCCCACAGTCAATGATTTAGTGAAGAGCGACAACACAGATGGAACATTATAGTAAGACATAACTTCTTTTTTTGAGAATGTCATGAGTTGGCAGATTTTAAAAATTCCATACAGGATTTCTGTCTGAAATGTTGGGTTTGGAAATGGCTGTAATGATCCATTACAAGGCCTTAAGATCAAGTCTGTTGGCTGCCAAAAAATGGCAATGACTAGAAAAATGGAAACCAAAGTCTAAAACAACTGTATTTGAAGTATTGAATATGATAAAAGAGAAAAAAGAACTGGAATAGTGTCTTTAGAAAAGGGAAGGAGTAAGTTACATAGAAACAAATGGAAATTGTGGGAACAATACACGCAGAATAATGTTTAGGGTTGGGAGGTATAAGGGAAGGCAGGAATTCAGTATTTTATGTAATATTGGCATAATTCTCAACTGTCCAGATTTTCAGCTCATATTTTTGGTTGTTCCTTTGTAAAATTTGTGGTTTTCTGGTAAATCACTTTGTTGATCCGAGGACTGAAGTCACTAAATGACAAACATTTGAGTTTCAGACTTCAAATCTGTCAGAAAACATATGTTAAAACAAATCCTATCACAGTATCAAACTTCTAAGTTTATAAGAGGAATATTTAAAATATGTCCTTATTTTTGGGCCTTTGCCCCCCACCCCCACCCCCATTTTGTCTGGTTTTCTCCAGATTTCTTGCACTAAGAGGTTGAGAGGTATGATTATATTGGGCTGATGATAGTTGCAAGGAAAAGAAAAATTGTGATGTGCAATGTATGTAAATGGAAAAATGTTAATATGGTTTGTTTTCTTTTCTGTTAATGTTTGCCTGTGTCTTGTGTTAATTTAATAAACATGTTTTTTTAAAAAGAGTTTAATGTCACTGATGACAACTTCCACATGGATAAAAGCAGGTCTAGAAAGTGATGAAGTGCAAATTCGTTATCCTTGAGCTTGACAGCCCTCAACACATAATTCTTCAGAAAAGTCTGTGCCATTAGACAAGAAACTGAGGTGGATGTAGACCAAAACACACACAATGCAACATGCCCTCATGAACAAAAAATACAAGGTGGAAATCATCCAATCTCTTAATGCTTTAGACCATTTTCTTAATTTGCTAAATAGTAACGCCAGCTATCTGAAATAGTGCATTTTGTCGATTTTCCTTCTGGTTTGCAGAGTGTGTGTGTGTGTGTGTGTGTGTGTGTGTGTGTGTGTGTGTGTGTGTGTGTGTTGAGCGTCTCTTTTTGTTTGTCTAACTGTAGACAGGAAGGTTTTCCTGTACTGATAAGGGTTTGCCGTTAATATTATATATGCTTTGCTTCAGTTTTTACTTTTTTGAAACTATTAACTTAAATTCTTCCTTTGGGTAATTCTGAATTTGCAATGGGCACAATGATTGCTTTGTCCACTCAGCATGCATGTTTTTGAATATTAATTGTAGATCAGTGTGTGTGTTTCTATCATTAAGAAGCTATCCAAGGGCTTGCACAAGTGTATAAATACTGAGCACGTGCGAGTTTGACTGCCATTTTGTGATAAGCTGTTGCGATGTAAGCATGTATGTATGTAAGGTCAGTCTATATTAATCAGTTTGTTTATATTTTATGATGCTGCTATCAATCCTGATGTGTTTCTATGTATTAAAGCATCTAAACAAAATACCCCGCCTGCTTGTCATCTATGTTAGAAAGGGATGAGCGACATGGTGTCTGAAGCTACATGTCTAAAGGGACATGATGTTAGAAGAAGAATGGCCAAAACGACTTGCTGCCAGAAATAGTGCCAGTTCCTTCCACTTGAGTTCAAGGGGCACCCAGTTGGCACTGGAGGAGTATAAAGGAGTGAATCATCCCTACTGCATGCATAATTTGCAAAACAGGTCAGAAACAAATTTCAGATATAAAAACTTGCTCAAAACTATTAATTATTCGCAAAATATGAAACGAGACATAGAGAATGCTCTAAATGATATTAGCATAAACCAGTATGTCTGATATTGATAAAAATATTCGAATTACTACAGAAAATTTTGAAATAAAGTCTGAATTGCATAAAATTAATAAAATAAGAGGAAACAACTGCATTTTCCCCAACCACGTATATTTCGTATTAATTAAAGATATCCAAGTTATCAGAAGTATATGAAGTATTTGCATGTTTGTGCAGTATTACACTAAAGTTATTTCACAAAATGCAGCCATTACAGAGCATATTTCGCAAAGTACAGTATTTTGAAGAGTTTATTGTGCATTTGAATTTTATTACAAGCTCACAGAACAGTTTGTACATAATTACAGGGGCCATATTTTCAGTGCGTTTGTGCATACTTTGTGGGCATGGCAGATGGATTTCGAAAACCCGGTGCACTTGTGTTTGACAGTAATATTGCAGAGAACCAGAGAGTGTTTGAGCAAGAGTATGACATTTTCATACAGGCTGTGTTTTCTGATGAAGATAAATATACAAAGGCATTTATTCTGCTTAATTTAGATGGGTCAGAAGCCACTGAAAGAGAGTGTTCATTTGTTTATTCACCTTCTGTCTATGCATCTAAGTCAAGGAAGGACCCAGAGTGCTTAAAACGTAAATTTAGAGAAATGTGTCACGCCCAGACAAATGTTACAATGGAAAGGCACCTATTTTACACAAGGGATCAAAAGCCTGGTGAAACTTTTGCAGCATATGTAACTGACTTGAGAAATAAGGCTAAAACATGCAGATTTGGTCATTTCAGGGATGAGTTGATAAAGGACAGACTTGTGTCTGGTATTAAAGATGATGCTGTGAGAAAGATTTTGCTTTGTGACAGTGATTCAACTTTGAATAATGCCATTGAGGTTTGTCAGATACATGAGCTCACAGAAAAGCAAATATGCTTACAAATGGGAATAACTCTAGAAGGCAGAGTGATAAAGCTAATGTTGATAGTATGCAGCACATGGTTAAAAGAAACCGGCCCAAGCACATAGCAGCAGCTGCAGCCACTGCAGCACCCACTGGTAAACCCCAGAACTTTCCAGTGTTTGCACAGTCTCAGTGAAGCATAAGAGTGAGTCAGCAAACTTAAAGCATGGGCCTCAACCTAGTTTTATTGCCAACTGTCATAACTGTGGTGGAAGTCATGAATCTAAAAGGGAAAAATGTTTAGTTTTTGGTCAGCCGTGCCACAAATGCAATAAATGGAATCATTTTAAGATGTTTTTTTAATCGGAAAACCCACATTCTTTTAGTAAAAGGGAACATTCAAAGAAACAAGTAGATCAGTTAAGAGAGCTGCAACCCTACTCTTTATGTTGATGGTGTGTCAGTGCTTCATGAAACAGTTGATGCAGTAGATTTAGGGGCAAAGAATGAGGTATTTTGTACTGTTCGGATAAATGGAAAACCCATAGAGCTCAAAGTTGACACAGGTTCCAAATGCAGTGAACTGTCAGAAGCAACATTTGCTTGTGTGTGTCATGGTGAAAGGCTTAATTTGGCAAAGTGTGTGAAGCTTGTTGCTTATGGTGGTGAAGAAATTCAGACTGAAAGCTCAGTAGACTTTTCATGTTGCTTTGCTGGGAGAAGTTACGAGATGTTGTTTTACGAAGAGGCATGTCCAGTCATTATTAGGGCTCGGGCACTGTTTGAAAATGGGACTGCTTTCATTTAATAAGGAAGTCCACCAAGTTATCTTGAAAGAACACTACTCTAATTTTGCCCACTACATTTTTCTACCTATGCAGATCTTTTTGAAGACAAACTAGGGAAGCTTCCAGTTGTGCACTCCATGAAGTTAGATCCAGATGTCAGTCCAGTTATCATGCCAGCACAAAAAGTTCCAGTAGCCATGCAGGACAGAGTCAAAGCCGAGCTAGATAAAATGGTGTGACAAGGTGTAATTTGCCTAGTTGCTGAACCAACTGGGTGGGTGTTTTCCACGGTGGTAGCTCATAAGAAAGGCTCAAATGACATCAGAATATGCATTGATCCATGAGATTTGAACAAAGCACTAAAAAGACATCATCCAGTGCGCACAGTTGAAGTCGCAGCTCTGATGCCAAATGCCACTGTTTTTTCTGACTTAGATGCAGAGAGTTCATTTTGGCAAATTCAGCTTGACAAGAAATCCTCATTGCTCACTACAGCCAGTACTCCATTTGGAAGGTACAGATTTCTGAGAATGCCATTTGGGATACATTGTGCAAGTAAAGTCTTTCAGCATGCAATGGAGTACATTTTTTGAATATCCTTGTGCTATTATAGTAGACAACTTACTAGTATGAGGTAATGATGAAGCTGAGCATGACAGAAACCTCAGAAAAGTTCTGAAACCTTAAGCTCATTCCACAGAAATGTAAATTCAGGCTACAAGAGGTTACTTATGTTGGTCATTTATTTACTAGTTCAGGCTTATGACCAGACCCTTCAAAGCAAACAGCCATTCTCGAGATGCCAACTCCAGACAATGTTCATGCCCTACAATGTTTTCTTGGCATGGTCAACTATATCTAGGCAAGTTCATTCCAGATTTGAGCCAACTTTCAGCACCGCTTAGAGAGCTGACTTAAAGATGTGTCCTGGTCTTGGTTAGAGCAACACCAAAGAGCATTTGATGTCCTGAAACAGAGAATTGCCAGTCCACCAACTCTCAGATACTATGGTGTTCACAAACAGTTACTCTTTCATGTGATACTTTGAAATTTGGTCTTGATGCAGTCATTCTACAAGAGGGTCAACCTATTGCCTATGCATTGAAATCACTCACCCAAACTGAAATGTAGTATGCTCAGATAGATAAATAGCTTTTGGCAATTGTTTGCATGTTTGAAGTTCCATGATTATGTTTATGGTAGATCTATCCAGATTGAAACAGACCACCAACCTTTAGTTACGATCTTGAGAAAGCCTATGCATTCATCTCCATGCAGATTACAACACATGATATTGAGATTGCAAAAGTATAATTTTACTGTTGTCTACAAGAAAGGCAAACTTGTTTATATTGCTGATGCATTGTCCAGATTGCCTAGAAGCACCACAGAACAGCATGAGAATGAGAGTCTTGATTTTGAAGTCATGTAAGTGAGAAATTTTTCTTCCACACGTCTTGATGAGCTGAGAGATTACACAGCCACTGATCCAGTTTTACAAAGGCTCAACCACTCTATCATTCAAGGATGGTCGTCAAAGCAATCTACTTTACCTCAAGAACTGCAACCTTATTTTCCATACAGAGATGAGATTTTGTCTGACAATGGTATCATTACGAAAGGTCTGAAAATAATTGTTCCAAAGTCCTTGCAACAATAATACATTACTATCTTGCATGGTGGTTACCCAGGAACAGACTATACCGAAGGACGGGCGAGAGGTCTAGTATTTTGGCCTTCTATGTCACAAGACATTGAGAGATCAGTTTTATCTTGTTCCATGTGTAATAGTACAAAGCCACATCAACAGAGAGCACCACTTCAGCTAAACCAGATTCCTGAACTGCCACAGTCGACAGTAGCCACTGACATTTTCGAGTGGAATGGTCAACATTATTTGGTATTAGTAGAGTCTTACTCCATTTGGTTTGAGATTGGCCTACTTCCCAACCTAGCATCCAGTACTGTCATTACTAAGATTAAACTTCATTTTGCAGCTCATGGTAGTCCACACAAAGTTATGTCTGACAATGGCACACTGTTTACAAGTCAACAGTTTAAAAGATTTGCTGAAGAATGGGACTTTACTCATGTCGCGAGTAGCCCTGAGTACCCGCAGTGAAATGGTTTGGCAGAATGTGCAGTTCAAAGTGGAAAACAGTTACTAGAGATGTCAAAATGAGACAAAAGTGATGTTTTCCTGAATCTCTTGAATCTCAGAAACATTCCTCGTGATAAACGTCTTGGCTCACCTGCCCAAAGACTTCTGTCGAGACAAACCAGAACCACATTCCCAGTTAGTAGTCAGTTGTTGGTTCCATGTGTCAAAAACGATAGGTCAGTGAAAACCAATTTGTTGAAGTGTTAAACCCATAAGTCCTTACTATGATAAAACCAGCAAACCTCTCAATCCATTATGAGAAGGAGAGGTGGTAAGGATGCAAACATCCAAAGGTTATGATCGGATTGGAGTTGTGAAGAATATTTGCCCAGAGCTTAGATCGTACATTGTGGAATCACAAGGAGCAGAGGAGTTTAGGCAGAATCAGAAATATTTGAGACCAGTGTCCGAGCCTGTACCACAGCACATAGCCTGTGAGAAGGACTCTTTATCTCAGAATGAGTTGTACAGTGTTCCAATTCCAGAGGAAGTTCAAGAGAATATTCCCATTCCTGTGATGAATCCAGAAGTTCCTGATAGGAGTTATCACCAAAGAACTGTCCCTGTTGCTAAATTTAGTTCTGATTGTTATGTTATAGGATCCAGTCATATCTCCAGACCATGAAACAGATGCACAGCAACTTGGACATGAACATTATGTTATGTTTCTAATATCTTTATGTAGCGCACCCGCAGGTGTAGCTGAAGTAGATATGGGTTCCTTCCTGCCTGAGTCTGGTGACACCCCTTCTTTAGGCCCAACACCCTGAGGTGGCAAGTGATAACAGATTTTATTCTAAGTGACACTTTAGTTTAAAGGGCAATAGCACAACAACAAGCAAATTATTTCAACAGTGCACCAGTTAACAGTAAGGCGGCGTGAGATATGCATGTAATGAAACCATATATTTACCCCCTTCCCCAGAACTCAACAGAAAAGATCTTGACATTCTGACATGCACACGAAGGCAATATCATTGAGCAGTAAAGCGTTTATAATGCAGCAATACAAACATGGGAAAAAATGCAGTGTCACTGAGGGGGAAAAAAAGGTTATAATACAACAGTTGTTGTTGTTTGTCTTTCGGCTTTTCCCAGTTAGGTTCATACTAGGCTATCTGCCCTAGGGCATTTATAAGCCTAGCCAGAGTGTGTTTGGCTTTCGCCACCCATTTTAAATTAATTTTGCTTTGCCCTTTTTCGAGGTTAGTATACTGTGCTTCTGCCTAACAGTGACACAGAAGTGATACCAGGGGTAAACCTACGATCTCCCATCCACTCATCAAGATTCCTGTTGAAGAGAGTCAATGAGGGACTCTGCCTAACCTGGACTAGGATTTTATTCCAGAGTGAAGGGAGCCTCTGGGTTATGAATTTGTCCCTCCAGCATGTCCTATTTATTTCAGTGCTGAGGTTCAAGTCTCTCGAGTGCGTAGCTTGATGGGATTTGGATTTTCTGAGTTGCAGCATGTCCATTAATTCCGGGTTGGACATGGCTTTATACGTCAGACACAGATCGCCTCTGAGCAGGCGGTATGCCACTGAGTAGAGCTGGAGTTTCTTTAACCAGGCAGCATATGGCATCTGTTTGAGCCCTTTGATCCTCTTGGTGAGGCACTTTTGGGGTCTTTCCAGTTGCTGCAGGTGTCTGTTAAGGTACATCCCAAAAGGGGCATTGTACTCAATTATGGGCCTGATGAGAGATGAGTAAAGAGGCACGATGACCTCCCCTGATCTAGATGTGAATCCCTTCATGATTAGGTGGGCTATATAAAATGTTCTTCTAACCACTTTGGCCACGTGGTTGTCAAATGAGAGATTGCTATCAACTTGGGTCCCTAGGTCCCTAATTCCTTCTTCTGTACTTAATGGATTACCACCTATGTGGTAATTTGTGGGCACTTTGTTTTTGCCAAAGGGGATGACTGTACACTTTTTGGAGTTTAGCTTGAGGCCATGGCTCTCGCACCAGTTGCCTGTTTCTATGAGGCCCTTTTGGAGGATGCTTGTATCGGCTGGAGAGTTGATTATGGTGCCCAGTTTGCAGTCATCTGCAAACTTGGTCAGCCACAGTCCTTCCGTGTTGGCCTGTACCTCCGAGAAATATATACCGAACAAGAGAGGTCCCAGGACTGAGCCTTGTGGGATGCCACTTGTAACTGGTTTGGAGTCTGACATGGCTCCAGTCAATTCTAACCTTGTTGGGTTCTGTCCTTGAGCCAGTTTGCAACCCATCTAGTGACATAGGGGTTTATATTTAAGCTGGTGAGCTTATCTATAATGCCCGAGTGGGGAATTGTATCGAAGGCTTTTGCGAGGTCCAGGTAGGCTGTGTGGACCACCTTCCCCTCGTCAATGGCCTTGGTGACTGTTTCAAAGAAATCGACCAGGTTTAAGAGGCAGGATCTGCCCTTAACAAAGCCGAACTGGGTAGGATCCATTGTCTGTAGGTTCCCAATATCTTTATTTATGAGGTCCATGATGATCCTTTCCATAGCTTTGCAGACCAAGCTAGTCAGGCTTATGGGGCGATAGTTTCCAGCATCCGTTGAGGCACCACCTTTGTGGAGAGGGACCACTGTTGCTGTATGCCACTCTTTGGATACATATCCTTTAGTAAGGCTGAGAGTGAACAGTAGTTTTATGTTTGGGTTTAGCTCTTGGAGTTCATGTAGGATGCAGCCCGGGACACCGTCTGGTCCCATTGATGCTGTGTTTTTTGCTTTGGAGAGGGCGGCTCTTACCTGAGCATCTGAGATGTCAGGGGGGCAGCACTGTGCTGGGATAGATATTTGCCCTT
Organism: Protopterus annectens; assembly: GCF_019279795.1. Classification (NCBI taxonomy): domain Eukaryota; kingdom Metazoa; phylum Chordata; order Ceratodontiformes; family Protopteridae; genus Protopterus; species Protopterus annectens. The sequence goes on along the minus strand of NC_056732.1, from coordinate 718,541,783 downwards.
TTGGTGGGGGGGGGGTTGCGCTGAACCGGTCAGCTAGGATGTTGGCAATGTCTGTGGGTTTGGTGTATTTTTTGTCATTTTGGACTAATTCTGAGCATATCTGGGAATTCCCACCCAGGTTTCTAACATAACTAAAGAAAGCCTTATGATTATCCTTAGTGTCCTGTGAAATTTTTCTCTCGAAGCTGGCCTTAAACGATTTTATGAGTGCCCGTAGTTTTTTGCTAATACTGATCAGAGATGCCTTCCCTTTTTGGGATTTTGCTCTATCATGTAGTAGCTTTCTCCTTCTGTTGTATAGTTTGTTTATGGCTGGGGTCCACCAGACAGGACGTCTGCCTTTGGAGGATTGGGTCTTGGTTTTATTTGGGATTGCAAGATCCATGCATTCCTGAAGGTGTTCATAGAATGCGTTTATAAAGGATTCTGCAGTCCGGACCGTATTTTCCACAGACCCGGGGGCTTTGAAGGATTTCACCTCGGTTTTGAGGAGTGTGAAATTTGCTTTAGAGAAGTTTTTCACTGTGGTTTTCTGGGCAGGGGGTGGGGTCAGGATGTGAATATCCAGTGAGATTAGTTTATGGTCTGATCTTACCAGTGAGGGATACACTTCTGGTCTGGAGCATAGAGTCCCCATGTTGGTGATGATCAGGTCCAGTATGTTTTCCCCTCTTGTGGGAGTGGTAACAAGTTGTTCCATAGCATTTGAGTTTATAAATTCTAGGAACCTTTGGGCTAGGGTGTTGGAGCTAGAGTAATGCTCCCAGTCTATGTTTGGGTAGTTGAAGTCACCCAATATAATGGTGTTTGGAGAGACCTTCATATTTTCCAGTGTTCTCAGGAAGGCCGAGTGGGGTTCCTGGGTTTGTGAGGGTGGTCTGTAGCAGGCTATAAACTGGAAGGCAGTTTTACCCACTGTTAGTTGCACTTGGATAGTCTCTGATGCTTAGTACTGTGCCACCGACCTGGAGGTGTGGGTATCTTTGATGAATATTGATACTCCCCCTCCTTTTGTGGTTAGGGGTCGCCACAGCGGAACTCCAGTCCGCTAATGATTGGCAGTTGGTTTTTATGGTGTCGAGTTGCCAGCCCGACGCCCAACCTTCAACGAAGGCACACCAGTTCAACGCATGTCTTTCGAACGCCCACTCGACCACGGGGAGGACATGCAGACTCCACACATAAAGCACTCCCAACCCAAGCTGCGAATCGAATGGGAGAACCTGTTGCTGTGAGGCAACAACACTACCGTACAGATATGAAAAAAATGCGATGTCATTGAGCATTAAAGATTCTTTAAGGCAACAGTACTAACATGAGCAAAATGCAATGCCACTGAACAATAAAGATTTATAATGCAACAATACAAGTATGAGAAAATGCAGTGTCATTTAGCAATAAAGAGTCTTTAGAGTCTTTAAGGCAACCCCCTAGATCAGTCTAAACAGACCAACTGTGAGACACACTATTGTATCCTGTTCACTGGCCAGTGACTACTTACAGTCCTACTGTTGGCATGATGGGGCCCAAGATTGGAGCTCATATGGATCCCAGCTATTTGAAATCCTGAAAGCATTTAGGTGGGAGATCCACAATCTTATAAAAGTATAAAAATGACGGCCCAAAGCCTCTCACCACTCCGTCGAGAATATCCCAGTAACCAGGCACCACAGTTCGTCCGATGAGAAAAATGGAAAATCACCCGCCAGAATTCTCTGGTAGTCATCTATGCCATCTCTGCACGAGGCCCAAGGGAACTCCTTTTCTTGCTGAATCATATGCAGGCGTGGAATTACTGGTTTCAGACTTCTCTCCTGAATCCACAAAATGCCATCGTCCAGGATTTCAGCAAGAGACAGATGCAAACTGCTACCTCACTTCTCTGTCCCAAAACACTAGAAGAAAAAAAATCCAGTCATGCTGCAAGGCCCTTTTCCCTTCAGCTAGTGTTCCAGTCTTTTCTCTCTCACTTTTGAAATTTTTTATATTCCTGAAAAGAAGCTTCACCTTGTGGTACAATGGAAAACTGCAGTCTATTACTTCTACAATGAAATACAGTGGGAGCTACATTTAATTATGCATATCTAACTCTAATATTGTTTTTACTAAGGGCAATCTTTTTAAGAGGGAGGATGTAGATAAATGTGTGTATGTATCTTTAAGAAGCTATCCAAGGGCTTGCACAAGTGTATAAATACTGAGCACATGCGAGTCTAACTGCCATTTTGTAGTAAGCATGTATGTATGTAAGGTCTGTCTGTAAACTAGTTTTATATTTTATGATGCTGCTACTAGTCATCCTGATGTATTTCTATGTATTAAAGCTTCTACCCCGCCTGCTTGAATTTTAATGAAGTTTAAGTTTGTAAAACTAGTTTGTATATTAAATAGCTAGATATTCCAAGTGTGTTCCTTCTTTTTTATTATGTCTAAGGGTGACATCATTTGGTGTTGGTAGCTGTGTGATTCATCAAACACTGATACCTTCACTTGTTGGTTTTTAATCATATCCACAGTTTCTCAAATAGCATTTGCAAGTCTACCCCTAATGAATTGTGGGGTTTTTTTGGGTCTCAAGGATTGGCCCATTGCATCCCTTTCTACACCCAACTGTCCCATTCTTTCCTCCTCTGGGTCAAAAGCCTGTTGGAATCAAAGACTGGATGTTAGGGAGCTGGATTGTGTGTAGACCTTATCCTCTCCTCAGTGGCAACCTTGCAAGCTCTGTTTTAGCTGCCTTGGGTGATGTATGTGCTTATGAGGCACAGTGGTTCCGCGGTAGCATTGTCGCCTCACAGCAGGAGGTTCTCCAGTTCGATTCTCAGCTGGTGTGCCTTCTGTGCAGAGTCTGCATGTCCTCCCTGCATTCATGTGGGTTTCCTCCCACATCACAAAGACGTATCTAGAGCGTTTCTCCCCTGGGACTTCCCTGAAAATTGGCTTTGTTCCAGTTGGACTTTCCCGGTAAACAAATGTTAAATAAAAAAAATAAGTAAATGAGCAACCCTCAGACCAAGAGGCATACTGCATGTAGTGGGAGTACGCAAGACTTGATCATACTGCAGTAATACAATTGCATTTATACTGGAGATGCCAGTGCAGCCAGCCAATCTACCCCCCCTTCCCACACACACACTTCACTTCCATGATAGGCGAGCAAGCATCGACCACTCACTCCTATCATCATACCTCATATGCGACCTATTTTTTGCATAATGTCCAGATTTTTGCCTCATATTTTTGGTCTGTGCCTCATATAAAAAAGTTTTTTTAGCAAGTAACTGTAAATTGGAGTCACTAAATAATGACCTACATTTGAGTTTGACTTCATTTCCTTCAGCAAATGCACGCTAACACAAATCCTGTTGTGCTAGCAACTTTCTAAGCTTATAAGAGCAGTATTAAAAATCTGTCCCTATTTTGGACCTTAGTCCCCTTCCCTTATTATTTTAGGCTTTGTCCAGATTTCTTGTGCTAAGAGGTTATGAGTTTATGCCTACCATCCCCTGCCCAGTCCCTGCAGCACTCATGCTGCCAGAACACAGGTTGTCTAAGGTGCTTATGAGGGCCTTACCCCTCTGTACCTTGGGGCTGGGTGTCGTCGTAAATTTCTGTCTAGAAATTAAGCTTCTGAAACTGACATTCAATCATTGATTTATTCAGAATTCTGCAGTGACATTTACATAATTTATTAAGTGGGTATTAAAAAGTCTTGTTTGAAAATAAATGGTCAAACTAACCATTCAGTAAAACTGTCAAAAAAGGGGAGTCTTGCTATCCTTTCTAGCGATTCAAATTTACACAGTGCTCTGTTGTTCAGCCCTTGCAGTCAACATTTTTAAAATCTATTTTAAAAAGTTCAAAAAATGTTATAGTCATACTTCTCTGCTTCTCAAAAACATATGAAACAGACTTCTCTTTGTTTTATTACAATGATATTCTCAAGTGTGATGTTTAATCCCTTAATTTATCTTTCACTAGAGCGAGTAACCTTTCTTGAGCTGTCACATTGCTGCATGTTACACACTGTTTGCTAAGCTAGAAGAGGACGTAATTGTCTTGTTACGTAGTGTACTGAACACACTTTACCATTAGATCAGTAACGTCAGCTATTGAGTGTAGAATTTAGTGAAGTTGTTGTGATTGGTAGCATTCCATGGTTATATGTTGGTAGTACTTAACCAGGTAACTGATTTTTGTTGCCTAAAAAAATGTACAAAAGTATTATGCTTCAAAATGCAGCAATAGCAGCATTTCAGAAGACAAATGTTTTATGTTGCTTTGTAAAGGAGCCTGCAGGGGTGAGCTACAGGAGTTGTAGTTTGTACACCAAGCTCCTCTGCTGTTGCTCCCTTCCAGAGTAACTGTCTGTTATATGGCACATGTTCCACATATGTATTTACCATTGCAGCAAACATTTTGAATTTCTCTTGCTTAAAAAGTCTCCATTGGACATTTAGTTATATAAGTATGAATCCTTGTGTGGATACATTTACTTTTTTTTTTTAACTGGTCTACTTTTACTCTTTTTGTTTGAGTTGCGTGAGTTGAAAACTGACTAATGTTTATCTTTGTGTTGTTCAAAATATTGTCCTATCAAAAATGAATTTGTATACAATAGCTTATGTGGTATATTCATGGCTACGCCTTGCTGGGGAAACCATACCCTTATTCTTTCAGACTGATAATTATTTAGTTAAAACAGGTTTATTTAATGTTATTTAAACTGATAGAGACATGGTAGCTAAGTTTATAAAATTGTATCAAACATTTATCGACTTTAAAATGCTGACTTTGTGTTGATTTGTCATGTTCGATTTCTTTAACTTTCAGTTCTGAATTGGAACATTCAAATGCTCATCCAAGTTCACATTCTCTCTGCTTGGGGCATCCTCAGTTTTCACGTTAAAACTTGGTGAAACTTAAACAATTTTAATATTAACAAGGAAAATGAAAACTGTATGTTTTCCATAGCCTGTTCTGTAGCTTTAAAACTGCCAACAATCCAGTGCCTTGTCCATAGAGAATATTGACATATTCTCCCTGTGGCTTATACAGGCTTGCATGGACTAAGCCAGAATGTAATAGTTATTCAGATTTGTAATGCTGAACTCAATCAAGTGTCTGTGATTAGGATGACCAGGACTGGGTATGGTATGGTGGGAGGTCATTATGTCTTCCCCAAGTAATGACTGTTGGATAGGTGGATATTGCAGCCCTCTGTAGTGTCTGCTGAGATTGCAAATACCCAGTATGATAAGCAGAGAGAAGTTAGACATGAGACTGGACATCAGTGCTGCACTGCATAAAATGAGAAAGCAAGGGGAGATTTTTTTAGGGGAATGGGAAATGAGTTGTCTGAGTTCCATTGAAACGCCATCTTTAAATAGGAATTATCTGAAGTGTCTTAGGATTGCACTCAATATACAGCCATAAAAAGGTATTTCTTTAAAGTTTTTGGCAGTGAAAATCCTAAATTATGTTTTTATCTTATTTAGATTGAAAATTATTTACTTCGCAATCATGAAACCAGGAAGTTTCTGCAGGAACAGGCTTATCGACTACAGCAAGGCATTATAACTAGTACCACCCAGCAGGTAAGAATGGGACACACACACACTGTGCAGCTAAGAAATTTATCTAAAACACAAATCTTGTGGGAAATGCTGAGGGACACATTGAACTGTTCTTGTTTAGAAATAGGAGTGTTTATGTGCTGTGTGAAGTATTTCCGAGTTTTAAATAAAACTTACAGTTTTGGACTATCCTAAAATAATACATCTGGTTTAACGTGGGTACTAAAACTTCATTCGCCAAGGTAGTGTAATATTTAATTTCCACTATTTCTAACAAACATTTTCACTGACTGCTTGGAAAAAGTTTTTGCTGCTCTTGGTCAGAAACACCCAGCCCAGATAAATTAATTTCTACAGTCCTTCACCATCCTTCTATTTTATTAAGTCGATGAGAAGAGGATATCTTTAAATAACTGAAAACAAATTGCTCTTGAATTGTATTCCAGATTCCTGTCCATATTTGAACATGGTCATGTCTGCTGAAGGTTTGTAAGGCTCTTTGAAAGCTGTTAATAGAACACTTCATGGGCTGTCCGTGACTTGAGAGTTCATTTTCATGTTCAGTAGCATTAACAATAGAACATACTAGCACCATTTATTACTGGCAGCATTCCATTACTGAGTGTGATTTCGATTTTTATGTAACTTTCACTTGATTTTGACCTTTTGAACTTCATCAGAGGCCTTATTTAGCACCACCTTTTTATATGATGTTTTTTGATTCTCTCTTTAATTTTGTAAGTATACAGCCGTGGTGGTGCAGCGGTTAGTGTTGTCGCCTCACAGCAAAATTTTCTCCCGTTCGATTCTCGGCTGGAGCGCCTTCTGTGTGGAGTCTGCATGTCCTCCCCGCAGTTGAGTGATGTTAAAGATGTGCAGGTAGGTGCGAGCGTGAATGGGCGTGCCTTCGTTGAAGATTGGACGTCGGGCTGGCAACTCGGCACCATAAAAATCTACTACCAATCATCAGCGGACCGGAGTTCCGCTGTGGCGACCCCTAACCGGGAAAAGTCGAAAGTCACATATATTGGTTGCCATGTGCTTACTGACAATACATTGTCTGACACAGTTCTCGCTATTTGTAACCATATTATTCATAATCAAATAATATGTCCCTTGGTGTGTGATTTAATAAAATGGCTTGAGCTCTGTTTTTGTTTTCATTTGTAATTCTTTAAAAAAATGATAGTATGATGCTCTGTTATATTTGACAAGTACTTCATAAACTTACTTATAAAAATGAAAAAAAGGTTGATTTCTGTACATCCTTTGAATTTCTGAAGCATGATGTGCAGCAGGTAAAGGTGATAAAGGATAATGAGGGAAACATACTTACAAGTGGGGAGAGTGTGTTGAGCAGATGGAAAGAGTACTTTGAGGGGTTGATGAATGAAGAGAATGAGAGGGAGAGAAGGTTGGATGATGTGCGGATAGTGAATCATGAAGTGCAGTGGATTAACAAGGAGAAAGTAAGGATAGCTATGAAGAGGATGAAGAATGGAAAGGCTGTTGGTCCAGATGACATACCTGTGGAAGCATGGAGGTGTTTAGGTGAAATCGCAGTGGAGTTTTTAACCAGATTGTTTAATGAAATTTTGGAAAGTGAGAGGATGCCTGAGGAATGGAGAAAGTGTTTTGGTACCGATTTTTAAGAATAAGGGTGATGTGCAGAGTTGTAATAACTACAGAGGGATTACATTGATCAGTCACAGCATGAAGTTATGGGAAAGAGTAGTGGAAGCTAGGTTAAGAAGGGATATGATGATTAGTGTTCAGCAGTGTGGTTTCATGCCGGGAAAGAGCACTACAGATGCGAAGTTTGCTCTGAGAGTATTGATGGAGAAGTACAGAGAAGGTCAGAAGGAGTTGCATTGTGTTTTTGTAAACTTAGAGAAAGCATATGACAGGGTGCCTAGAGAGGAGTTGTGGTATTGTATGAGGAAGTCAGGAGTGTCAGAGAAGTATGTAAGAGTGGTACAGGATATGTACGAGGGTAGTGTGACAGCAGTGAGGTCTGCGGTGGGAGTGACGGATGCGTTTAAGGTGGAGGTGGGATTACATCAAGGATCAGCTCTGTGCCCTTTCTTATTTGCAATGGTGATGGACAGGTTGACAGACGAGATCAGACAGGAGTCCCCGTGGACTATGATGTTTGCAGATGACATTGTGATCTGTAGTGAGAGTAGGGAGCAGGTGGAGGAGACCCTGGAGAGATGGGAGATATGCTCTAGAGAGAAGAGGAATGAAGGTCAGCAGGATTAAGACAGAATATATGTGTGTGAATGAGAGGGAGGATAGAGGAATAGTGAGGATGCAAGGAGTAGAGGTGGCGAAGGTAGATGAGTTTAAATACTTGGGATCAATAGTTCAGAGTAATGGTGAGTGTGGAAGAGAGGTGAAGAAGAGATTACAGGCAGGATGGAGTGGGTGGAGAAGAGTGTCAAGAGTGATTTGTGACAGACAAGTACCAGTAAGAGTGAAAGGGAAGGTCTACAAGAGGGTAGTGAGACCAGCTATGTTGTATGGGTTGGAGACAGTGGCATTGACAAAAAGGCAGGAGGTAGAGCTGGATGTGGCAGAGTTAAAGATGTTAAGATTTGCAATGAGTGTGACGAGGGTGGACAGGATTAGGAATAAGTATATTGGAGGGTCAGCCCAGGTTGGAAGGTTTGGAGACAAAGCCAGAGAGGCAAGATTACGTTGGTTTGGACGTTCTGAGGAGGTATGCTGTGTATATTGGGAAAAAGATGCTAAGGATGAAGCTACCAGGTAACAGGAAGGCCTAAGATAAGGTTTATGGATGTGGTGATAGAGGACATGCAGGTGCTTGGTGTGACAGAGCAAGATGCAGAGGACAGGAAGAAATGGAAACAGATGATCCGCTGTGGCGACCCCTAACGGGAACAGCCGAAAGATGATGATATTTCAAATGATTTAGGCTTTGTAGGAGTTGTGTGTGTGTGTGTGTGTGTGTGTGTGTGTGTGTGTGTGTGTGTGTGTGTGTGTGTGTGTGTGTGTGTATGTATATATATATATATATGGATCTACTTCAGAAGCTCAATGATTCAAAACTTCAAAATTCAACCATCTGAAACTTTAACATCGATGTTTTGAAACTTCAAAAATGTAAAACAAAATAAATAAATAAATAGCAAAAAAAAAAAAAACAACTTTTTTTAACTGAAACAAAAGCAGTTCACAGACTCCACTGGCAGCAAACTAGGTTAAGGAACAAACCTAGAAGGTTGTATTGTCACATAAAATCCTTTATTTGCTGAAAATAAAAAATCAGGTTAGCACTTTTGTTTAAACCATATGTTAAACTTCATCAGACAATTAGTAATTTTTAAATCACTTCCTATATAGACTTCCTGTAACATTGATTGGTGAATTAACTCATGAATATTAATAACATTTAAATACTTCATCTCACGAATATAAAACACACATTCTAAAAAGCACCTGCCTGCCACTCTATTGCTATCAAACTAATAGTGAACTGTAAATAGAATTCTTCTTACATATATATATCTATATATATCTATATATATATATATATATATATATATATATATATATATATATATATACACACACACAGTAAAAAAACACTACTAGAACATTTTTATATAATAACATACTTCTAAAAAGTATATGTTCTATACTCAATAAAAACAAACGATATATAGTTCTGAACGACTTCATGTCTGATTAAATCAAATTAGATCAAATGTAGTTTCTTTTTTTGTTGTTGTTTTAGCCATTAGTGTGTTGCTTGTTGTTTAGTAATTATTTTTTGATTTGCAGACAGTGTGCTTGACATAGTCATTGGAGGGTAACTGGTAGGTTAAGGACCTAGGCATGCTCTTAGTTGCTACTTCATGCCCCTGGGCACATGTGAGTCATACCTCTTAGCTGCCCAGATTTTTGCTTCATATTTTTAGTCTATTCCTCATAAAAATTTGTGGTTTTCTGGCAAATCACTGAAGATTGAAATCACTAAATAGTGACATACATTTAAATTTCAGACTTCATATCCTTCATAAAACATATGCTAACATTTTGTTGTTCTAGCAAACTTCCAACTTTATAAGAGTGGTGTTTTTGGGCCTTTGTCCTCCCATTGTGTAGGCCTTGTCCAGATTTCTTGCACTAAGAGGTTGAGAGGTGTGAGGGGGCTACATGTCCTTCTGAGAAAAAAAAATGCAAACTTTTCTATGGCTGACCCACGTAGGAAGGTCTCCCTGTAAGAAAATATAATTGACCTGAGATGTACCTCCAAAGAATATATGAAAAGAGACATCATGGATCTCTCATAATATATCTGTCAGGCTGGTATAAGCCTAAAATTGAGCAGCATTTTACTTTCTTCAAGCATGATGCCTCAATACAAAGAGAAGATGATTAACTTAGTTTCTGGTGTCATTCTAAGGGGGTGCAGCATTTGTCAGCATGGAAGGAGATGGTCAACAGGCCACACTGCTTTGCCAGTGATGGTCTCCCTAGCCCTTCAGATATGAACTAAAACATTGTCTTCCCCCATAGTGCCTTTTTTGGCAATGCCAAACCTGAAAGTACTTCTGGCATAATAAATCAAAACCAAGAAAGTCTAAAGGTGTTGTGTTAGGAGTCTAAACAAGAAACTCCATTCCCTAGAAGCTCTCATCACCCTAGAGAATGCTGACATCTGTGCAGTCACTGAGCCATGGTTTAAAGATGCGGACATCACACCTGCAGTGCAAGGCTATAATGCCTTCCACACATTTAGACCAGCTACTCACAGACCGAGACTAAAAGAGGAGGTGTCTCAGTTTACAACAAATACTCAAGGCTGGACAAACAGGATGATGTAGTTGAGCTTCTTCACATTCAGATCATCATAGGCTAAATCCCATACCACTTTCTTACAAGCTGTAGGTCTCCCTCTGTGACCCAGGAAACCCATAATATTTATTTAAGCTTATTGGAAACACTCACCATCCAACCGAACCCAATACAATATTTATGGGTGACTTTAATTACCCCAGTATTAACTGTGAATCATATATGACGTGAAACATGCAAACACAGAAATTCTGGGATTTTGTAAACCCAAACTCCATGAACCAGGTTGTCAGTACACAAACCACGGCACAAGTATACTGGATCTGGTCTTTACCAATATAGGAAAGTGCTGCATACCCCCTAGTGCAATGTCTTTCCTGGTAAGGTCAGACCACAAAATGGTCTCCTTTGAAGTAAAAATAAAACACAGAATGCCAGCTAATCTTGGACTGTTGAGGAACAGCTCCAGGATTAACTTTCTACCATTAAGTGATAACCTGGCAAAATTTCAAGCCCCCATAAACTCTAAGAACACTGCTGCCTATGCGGAACTGTTCATAGAAACCTTATACAAGCATGTTAATAGCTACATAGAGTCAGCTGCACCCACCAGGAAGAAGTGCAGATCTAACTTTAAAAACAAGTCACCCTGGTGAATCACAGCATCAGTAGGCTGCATAACAGAAGAAAATCATGGCAAAAATTAGCAGGATAAAAGCTCTCTCATCATTCTAAACAAACTGCTCAGAGGGCAAATAGTCTAACAAAGCCAACTTTGAGGTAAATTTGGTTTCCCAGATCAAGGATAACCATACATTATTTTTTAGCTATGTCTGCAACCTCAAATGCAATACACAATTGTGTCCAGAGCTCATTGTTAATGAAGCCACCTATACTGAGCCAGAAGGTATGGCAAACCTGCTGGGAAAACAAATTCAGCTCTCACTTTACCCCATCTCCCTTAACCTCCCTTCAAGAAATACCATCAAATGTAACTCCCCTACTATCACTAGGGAATAGTTCCTCAGTGCTCTCTCCAAGGCCAACAACACTGCATCAATGCCCTGGCATTATCCAAGGATACCTTCTAAATAGCATGAAACTTGACTTGTCAGGACCTCAGCAATAGCTATTTGACTGTAGCCTCCAAACAGGCTTTGTGCCTCACAAATGGAGAACAGCAACAGTCGTCCCTCTGCACAAAGATGGGCCATCTACACACCCATAAGTCTCACTAGTCTCATATGCAAAACCATGGAAAGGAAAATCATGGAAATGATCAATACATAATGACATAGGAAGCCTCCAAACACTGGACCCATCCCAATTTGTTTTTTTGTCAGGGACAGGTCTTGCCTACTCAGTCTGGTGGAGTTCTTTGAGGAGGTCACCAAAGCAATGGATAAGTGCAAAACAGTTCCCACTGCATACCTTGATGTGGCCAAGGGATTTGACACAATACCCCACTCGGGCATTGTTGTTAAACTCAATGTGTTAGGTATATGTCCTTATGTCACCTGGTGGATAGCCAGCTGGCTCTCAGGCAGGATCCAGGAAATTAGAATTAGGGAGTCTACCTCTACAAAGAGGCTAGTCACAAGTAGAGTCCCTCAGGGATTGGTCCTGAGATTGCTCCTTTTTGGCATTTACTCAGAAGTCAAGGCTAAGGTCAAAGGCCTCTGGCTGAACAAGTTTTTGCAGATGATTGCAAATTAGGAGCAGTCATAGAATCCCCCACAGACACTAATGTTCTCCAGGAAGGGCTGACACAAACAAATAACTTGTGTCAGAGTCATGGGCTAAAACCAAATGCAAGAAATATATAATAGTATCCTTTGGGAAGTCATCCACCCCTGGTAACTATCATACTGACAGCACACCCCTAAGGGTCGACCCAGTAGTCAGTGACTTGGGGACAGGCATAGACAGTAATCTAGCTGTTGACCATCACGTCTACAATAGTGAGGAAATCATTCAGTGTTGTGCAACTTGCAAACAAAGGTATGGCATCTAGGTCCAAGGAGGTCATTGTTCCACTGTATGCACCATTCATCAGACCTATCATTGACTGCAGTGCACCCTTTGGCATGTACATAACCAGGCAAGTCCAGCAATTGGAACACCCACAGAGTTTCCTTACTAAAAGAGTTCAGAGCGTAAGTGATATGTCATATGCAGACTGCCTCAAAGCGTTATCCCTGTGTTCTGTCTCCTACAGGCTGTTGAGGGGCGATCTATGCCTGTTATACAAGGCTTTGTCAGACACCACCCTCATAGACCTCCTGCATACCCTCAAAACAACTAGCACCAGAATCACCCATTCTAAAGACTTAAACTTTGCCTGTGATATATGTAGGACTTGCTGGAGAGACAGGTATGTATCCTAGAGACTATCCCTTCTTTGGAACAGACTCTCTGATGTGAAGCAGAGTTCCTCCCTAACCCATTTCAAGTGAGACTTAGACATTTGGATGGGTCCAGGAAATTCATCTCTGGTTTGGCACCTATGTCTCTAATGGGCACAGGTAGCCTGTAAATGGTTCACCTCCCAGGCCCCTGTATGTAAATGTTTAATCTCCCAATACACTGCATACACTTATCAAGGGTACCAGAACTAGCCAGATATTTGGGATGCATGGCTAGGCTTAAAAGGGTCCTAGTTTTCATTAGCCTAGTGCACACATATGAACCTGTAATTTATTTAGTTATTTTCATAACTAAGCATTTATAACCCAAGTTTGGTACGTAATGCTCTGAGATGATTGATTCAAAAGTCATTGATTTTAATATACCATCTTTTTTTCAGATCCTCCAAGTATGTTCGTTTTCTTTTGATTTGAAATTCTCTCATTCTGTTTCAAATCACTTTAAAAGATGTGTTTGTTACTGTATTAACTTTCTTATAAGGCAGGATCATAAGCAACAATTTTAAGTGTGTTGTAATGTGATACTGCACATGTATAAGTGCATATTGCAGTTTACAATTACATGCAACCAGCCACATAAATGTGGGGAATTTTAGTATCAAATATGTACAATTACTTTGATTCTGGCTTGAGCTTGCTTTGTTAGCTGTTTGTTGGTGAGGAGCATGATTGTAACGTTGTTCATGTAATGTGCCTTATGGTAAAGCAAACTTTAATTTGTCACTGACATTTTTATCTGAATGGCTGTCTCTTGCACCTTTTAGATGATTGACAGGATGTGCGTCAAAGTGCAAGATCATCTCAATTCGTTAAAGAACTTTGGCACCGATGCTGTTATAGAAGATGTGAAACTAGCTGAAAATATCATGAAGGATGCCAAGAATTCTAAAACCGTAAGAAATCACTTATTCAATGAAAAGTTATTTTGATGTGCATTTTACGTCAGTTTAACATGACCTTAAATGCTCAGATCTTTACAATCTTCAAGTAGGTCTCTCTAATATTGCCTTAAAAGTCATGTTTTTTGTAATTTTTGAGTAGTTTTTGTCCAGAAGATGGTTTGTTTACCCCAGGTGGCTATACATTGTAATGCTTGTTGCTGAAATATGACCTTGGATATTTGGAGAGAGAGACTAGTAATGTATATGGAACAGACTTCAGTCATGGAGCATATAGTTCACTACAACAAGGTTAACCATTTTCAGTTTTTCTTGTCTGACATACAAGTCCTGTCTGTCTGCCTTGCCCTGGAATCTTCCCTTATTTTAAATGAAGCATGAAACAAGGCTTCTATGGAGTTGGTTCTCAGCACATGTAACCTTTTGTTTCTGTGTAACAGAAATTCATTGTATTCTGTTCAACATGTATGCCATTACTTCGAAATGAATGTAGTAATTTTTCTAAATCAGCAGTCTCCCATGTTTTTTTGCACCAAGGACCGGTTTCATGTAAGACAATTTTCCACAGACCTGCCGTCGCACGCTCATAATAAAGTGCATAATATTTATTTATTCGACATTTGTTTACAAAGAAGGCCCAACTGGATTAGAAGTCCATTTTCAGCCGAGACCCAGGAGGAAAAGCTTCAAAGTGGAATAGAAAGACAATTGAAAATAATTATTCCCCAAAAGGTGTACATTTTGCATAACAGTATAACATTGGTGTACTATAGTCAAGAGGTATGTAAACCTAATGGCAACCTTATTGAATTTCTAAGTTTATAAGAGAAATATTCAAAATCTGTCCCTATTATTTGGCTCTGTCTAGCACACCTCTCAACTGTACAGATTTTTGCCTCTCATTTGTGGTCTGTTTCTCATAAAATAATTGTTTTCTGGCAAATCACTGGCAGATCATTGAGGTTTGAAGTCATAAAATAATGACAGACAGTTGAGTTTCAGACTTCATACCCTTCAGAAAATACGTGCTAATGCAAAACCTGTAATATGATGATGTTAATCTTCTTCCCATTCATCACTGATGGATTCGGTTCTGAGCCCCTCAGAACCGTGTTGGCCTAATACCAAGCTCGCATACACAAAATACTCTCGAGCTAAGCTACTACCCACAGTGCCCTTTTCCCTGTTACCTCAGATCTCATTTGCCGCATAGCCATATAGCAGCGTTTCACCGAGCTCTCAAGCTAAGTGTTATATTTTTCTTGATAGTTGTGTATTTTTAAACTTTTTCCTACTTTTCACTGTTTACTATTAATATATCTAACTAGCTCTACCCATTGGGTAATTCTTTTTACCATCGCTGGTACGCCCTCTCCTTACCTTTGTGGTATCGCTTGATACCATCGTTGGTATCTTCTTTCCCTTTCTTCTTCCTTTCTTACTTTTAGGTATTTAGTAGTTTTTTTTTTGTGTCTGTATGGAAATGCCTGACAAAAAAGGGACTTCAGAGTTTAAACATTGCACCTCTTGCAATGGTAAACTCCCTAACAGCGACTCTCACGATGACTGTGTTTATTGTCTGGGGGTTTCTCACCTCTCTGTCAAACCTCATTTTCCAAATTTGTCAAAGTTTGTCAGCGGATGCTGAATGAAAGGAAAAATAAATTGATTCTGAAAGGCCTTCTCGTTTCTCCTTTCAGAAGCCCTTTCTGTGTCGGGGGTCTCAACCCATCCAGTGAAGGATAAGAAACATCCCCATTCTGACCCCTCTTCACTGGCTGGTGATAAGAGCTAGTCACACAAACATAAGGCCCTCAAATCTTCATTGGAGCATAGAATTGCTTCATTGGCTCTGATTACAACCACTGCTACCTTTCCAAGCTCTGCTCCAATTGCCACATTGACCGAAGCCATGGACATTACAGGATTTTTTACGTCAGCGCCACCCTCTGCACCAACCCTGCCTTCCATTTCAGCTATGGCTCCGACCTTACCTTCAACATCAGCTATGGCACCGACTTTGCCTTTTACCGCACCGAAAGCGGTTTCGACCCATGTAATTCCCTTGGAACTGATAACTTCAACCTTGAGTCCCTCCTCGGCACCAAATCCCTTTTCTGCTCCACTGATTCCTTTACTACCTGTCTCCAAATTAGAGACTATAGTGCCACTAGCTTATACACCATGGACCCGATACTCCCCCTCATTGGATCCATTCCTAGGTCAGATGTGTACAGCCCCTTTCTGAACTGACCCGACTCCCCTTCAGGAGTGTGCACAAGGTCCACCAGGAGTCTTTCCGAATTTGATGAGGTGCGCCTGTTGGATCAGCTGTTGACAGCCAGAGGGATAAAAAATGTTCCTAAGACTCACCACCCATTGGGGTTTGGGTCCATCTCTCCCAGGACTCCAACGTATACTCCTCCTTCAGACCAATCAGTTCTGAAGTCCATTGCTCCAACGTCCTTTGTGGAAACTTGTTCCTCAGTGCCAGCAGTGACTGTCACTGAGGCTTCAAGGCCACCCCTTTGGTTTTCAGTTCCATCGGAACCGTCCCTTCCTCAGACTCATGGTTGGGGGGGGGCGGAGTCCTCGGTCCAGAGCATGGTTCCGAGTGTTTTATCGGTTCCGTCCTCTGATCTGGGGATAACATCTGCCCCGATCCTGCTTGAGGCTCCATCCCTGGGAGCATGTCCGATGGAGCGGGGTGTGACCCCAGTTCCGAGGTTGTCCTCCTCTGTTCCGGGCTCCCATTCCTCTTCGGGCAGGCCTGCTTTCTGGGTGATGGAGAGGTTGCTTGGTTTGGGAAGCGCTCCTCCGACATCGGAACTTCACTCTGCTCCCCCTGAGCTACAGCTACCATGAGCCACCTCCCTGGTACATCGAGAGCAGAAGCCTCAGGAAACCCCAGTGTGGGGGTACCCATCCTTCTGAGTCTTCCTCAGATATTCCCACTGAGGAACCTCCTCAGAAGAAGGCATGCAAGAGGAAGCACATTGACTCTCCTGAAGAGTCTTTGGCAGAGGATATGGACTACAACGATGGGGAGGGGTCCCCACGGTCACCCCCAGATGATGTCTCATTCAGAGACATCCTGTAAATGTTAAAACAGGGGTGACTGGAAGCTCTCTAACCCTTCCTCAGAGGAGTCCATCTTCCTGCAGGCTTTTTGCTCTCGGCCTTCTACCTCTTGGGTGACCCCACCTGCCGACAAGTTAATCCAGCTCGTCGTACAGCATACTTGGCAGAACGCTGACTCTATTGAGGCCATACCCTGGAGACCAGATAATGACCACCCCCCCCCCCCGAAAGAGCATCCTCACTGGTCCAGAGGTTTGCTAGTTGACGCTATGGTGGCTATGGTGGTGGCGGTGGCCATTAAAAAGGATGTAGCAGAAGAAAGTCCCTACTGTTCACCCACCCAACAGAGAGTCCCGGGCTGTGGACAGATTGGGGAAGTGAGTTTTTGCTTCAGCGACCTTTGCTGTCAGATCCCTGAACTACTACACACATTTCACTAGGCTCCAAAGAGATTTGATTACTGAACTTTCTGGAGCCCTCGCAGGTCAAGTTTCTGATGGAGCACAGGACAAGGTTGCCTCTCAACTTGCCACCCTTGAATCTATTTCCAATTCGTCCATGAGGCTGCTCTCCCACGCAGCCTAAGGGGTGGCTAGAGCTATGGGTTCAGGCGTAGTCATGAGGAGTCATGCCTGGACGTGCATCTGTGACCTCGCAGACTCCTTCAAGTCCTCCTTTATGAATGCCCCTATTGAACCATCTTCCTTGTTTGGTTCTAAAGTAAAGGACACACTGGCTAGGTGCGAGCAGGATGAAAAGACTTTTTCTGCCATTGCCCTACGTTTTTCCAAGCCCCAACGTTCTTTTTCCAGGAACCAGAGAAGTGGGAAAATCTGGCACAAGAAATCTCAAGGTCTTTTCCGTAATGCACGTGGCGAGGATTCCCCAAGAGGCAGAGGGGGTTCCAATGGTGGAAGATGCCCCTTTAGAGGCAGAGGGGTCCCCAAAACCAAGACTCCAGAGATTCTTTCTCTGGGCAGTCTTGTCAACACTCCTGAAGCGTTGGCCAATTGCTTTCCTCTGGAAGCAGTCTGGGCTCATTTTTCTCTGCACCAAACTGCTTGGCGCTCTATCTCAAATGATCGATGGGTGCAGAGAATAATCTCCAGACGCTACTACATCCCTCTAGCCTCCTGTCCAAAACTTACAAAAAACCTTCCCAATGTTCCACCCAATCAAAGGGAAGAAGCAGCTTTAGAGATAAGAAAGCTGTGTCAAAAATGAGTCATCCAACCAGTCCCTCCAGACCAATGCGGATCCAGGTTTCACTCAAGGTTCTTTTTAGTGCCAAAAAAGACTGGGGACTGGAGACCCATTCTGGATCTCAACCATTTAAACAGATCAGTGGTACAAACCAAATTCCGCATGGTCACCATTCAGTCCATTCTCCCATTTTTAAAGGAGGATGTTTGGATGTACTCGATAGACCCCCAGGATGTGTATTACCACATCAAAATGGATAAACGCTCCAGGAGTCTCCTTCACTTCCGGCTAGGAGCCAATCATTACTAGTTCCGAGCATTGCCATTCGGTCTCTCGACGGCCCCCAGAGTGTTCACAAAATGTCTAGCAGTGGTGACAGCTCATCTGAGACTTAAAGGATTCCAGATGTTTCCATATTTAGATGATTGGCTCCTTTCCGCCCTCACCAAGCGTCTTCTGACTGTGGCCCTCCATTACACACTTTCACTAGTGGAGTCCCTAGGCATCACTGTACATTGGGAGAAATACAACTTACAACCTATCCAACAGCTGAAATTTATAGGGGCAGTTTTCAATACTCGAACATGCCTGGTATCTCTACCGGCTCACAGGCTTCAGAAATTAAGATTGCAAGTACGTGTGATACTGTGTCAAAGAAAGGTGTTAGCAAGGGTAGCTCTCCAGGCTCTAGGGTCCATGGCTGCAGCCATTCCAATAGTTCCTCTGGCAAGGTTGTACATGAGACTGTTGCAATGGCTCCTATTGTGCCAGTGGTTGGCAAATCTTCACCCCCCCCTAAACTCACAGATCCTCATAACCAACTCTTGCAAGCAAGATCTCCTCTGGTGGATGAGGCCAGATGCAGAACTTTGGTGTTGCCCTTTTCAGACTCCTCAACCCAATGCCACTGTGACCACGGACACTTCCCAGATAAGGTGGGGGGGTCTTTTTCAGGGAAAGACGGTCCAAGGCACATGGGCGAGCTTTAGAGGCCAACCTGCATATCAATTCTGGAGTTAAGAGCGGTGCTGTTAGCGTTGCAGGCATTACATCCTCTCCTTCCATCTGGAATGATTGTGATTCAGTCAGACAATATGTCTGTAGTCTGGTACATAAACAAACAAGGAAGAACCAAATCCTACCCCCTGTGTCGAGAGGCCATGAGAATTTGGCACTGAGTGATAGCTTCCGACCACTTTCTTATAGCAACGCACATCCCGGGGAATTCCAACATGGTTGCGGACAGGCTCAGCAGATGCATTCTCCTTCCACATGAGTGGTCTCTCAATCCCAAGGTGATGGCAGAAATTTTCAGCCGATGGGGCCAGCCTTGCTGCAACCTTTTCCCCTCCCCTTCAAACAATAAATGCAGCAGCTTTTTTGCCCTCTTTCTCCCAGAAGAGTAGTCCCCACGAGATGCTTTGACTCACGATTGGCCCACGGGTCTCCTCTACGCTTATCCAACAATTCCCTTTATACTTTATTTTTAAAGAAAGCAACTCAGTTGAGATGCACGGTGATCCTCATTGCCCCATTCTGGCTTCGTCAAGTGTGGTTCCCCTTCCCCCGGCCTCACCTGTTACAGCCTCCATGGAACCTGGGCACTCATCCAGACTTAATTTCTCACCCCCAAGGGTTGAATTTCCCGAATCTGTCCACTCTCAAGCTGACAGGCTGGTTTCTCCACTTCCATTAGTCGCCAGACAGGAAACCCTTTCCTTACGTGTTCACGATATTATTCTGGCCTCCCATAAGCCATCCACCAGAAACTTTACAGAGATAAATGGAAAAGGTTTGCTCTTTGATCTAAAGAACAGATGCTAGATCTCTTCTCAGCTCCGGTCTCTGCTATACTTTAATACCTTTCTGAGTTCTTTGAGAATGGAGCATCAGCTTCTACCATACGAGTCCATTTAGCAGCTATTTCCAATTTTCATAATGGATTAGAGGGCACTCCACTTATGTCCATCCGCCTATGCAAGACCTTTCTCAAAGGAGTGTTTCACAGCAGACCTCCAATTAGGCGTCCATTAGAGGTGTGGAATCTCTCCCTAGTACTACAGTCTCTCTCTCTCTACCCCCTTTTGAGCCTGCTGCAAAATGTTATCTCAAATTCCTATCATGGAAATCTCAGTTTTTGGTAGCTGTCACTTCAGCTAGACGGATCTCAGAATTACAGGCCTTATGCATCAAGAGACCGTACTTAATACTTAATAAAGACAGAGTATCACTGCATACTATTCCATCTTTTCTGATTTCTCTGTGAACCAATCCATCAAACTCCCAGTGTTTTTCCCCAAACTATTCCAATGAAGGAGAATACTGTCTACCGTTTTTACTTAGGACTAAATCTATCCGCAAGACAGACCAACTTTTGATTTCCTTCTCTGGTCCAAAAATGGGATATGCTGTGTCATAAGTCACTTTATCAAAGTGGCTCAGAGATTGTATTGCTTTTTCATATTCACGTACAAATGAGCCTAAACCTCACAATATTAAAGCACATTCAACTAGAGCTATAGCAGCCTCTGTAGCTTTTCACTCCAGAGCTTCTTTGGAAGACATTTGCGCAGCAGCCATATGGGATAAACCTCACACTTTCATCAAACATTGCAAGTTGGATATGGTCTCCAGGGGAAGAGCGGCCTTCGGCTCAATGGTGCTCAGGAATGTTCTTCCATAAGGGCCACCCAGGTTTCTCAGGTAGCTTGGGATTCTCTCCCATCAGTGATGAATGGGAAGAAGATTAACATCAGATAAAAAACTTATGTCTTACCATAATGCTCCATCTGTGTTGTTGATCTTCTTCCATTCATCACATCCCACCCTCCTTCCCCCACCAAAGGCTCCTGGTGGATCTCATGGGTCCTTGTGGTGTTTTCAGGGTTTTTGCGCAGAAATGGCTTCTGCCTTACTTCTCTATGTCTTATGCAAACTCGATCTGAGTTAACAGGGAGAAGGGCATTGTGGGTAGCAGCTTAGCTCGAGAGTTTTTGGTGTAGGCGAGCTTGGTATTAGGCTGACACAGTTCCGGGGGGCTCTGACCCAAACCCATCAGTGATGTCAGTCTCTCTCTCACACACACACACACACACACACACACACACACACACACACACACACACAGTCTGTTTTGCTGTCATGCACGCATTCACTCCCACATGCAGATGGAAACACACACACACACACACACACACACACACACACTCACTCTTCTGCTTTCATGCACACATTTACTCACACACGCAGACAGAAACATACACACACACTTTTTTTTCTGTTTCCTTGACTTTTATTTTACACTCGCTAAACAGCAAAAGCACAGCTTATCGAGTGTAAAATAATGGCTCGCTCGATCTCACTGTTCACTGTCTCTCATACAGTCTCTTCTTCTTTCACACACACACACACACACACACTATTTTGCTTTCATGCATGCATTCACTCACACACCCAGGTAGACACATAAACACACTCACTTTTTCATTTCACTCCCTGCCTGGTGGCCCAGTACCAAATGATCCACGGCCAAGTGGTTGGGGGCCGTTGTTTTTAAATGACTGACCTGTAGTCAGGTTGAGGCATTCACTTTCTGTCTTTTTGAAGTAGAGTGATACTGTTAGTATTGCTAGTGAGGGCAGGTGTTAGTGTACTAGAAGTCTGTAGCCACACAATAATTCAGTTATTTAAATGCAGCATACCATTTCATCCAAATATATAATACTGATTCATTTGAATTAATTATTGCTTGATGTATCATTCCAGTTCTGACGTAACTGAAAAGCTGCTGCAGTCATAATAATATTTTGCTGCCCACAGTAGGGCATGTTTTGTAAAGCTTCTGAAAGGTCTTTTTTTTTTTTTTTTTTTTTTGCAGCTGTTACCCAAACTGTATCATCTTGGAGGAGCTTCCTGGGCTGGAGCTAATGGCTCGTTATCTAGTCCAATTCAGCAAACACTGGAATCAATGGCAGGGGAGGTCACACGTGTTGTAGATGAACAACTAAAGGTACAGGCCTGAAGTGCTGTTTCTGCACCTTAGTGACATTTAAACCACATGAAGCCTAAGCTCCTTTGCATTGCAACAAATCAGAACATGTTTTGAAGTAATATGAGACAGTCTAGTATGGAACTAAGAATAAGGTTACACATCAATGCTTTCTGCTGATTGAACAAGATACAAGAAGTGCTGAAGTGCCTTGGTTGCATGTGAAGGCTTTATTGCATTACTAAGCAACTGAAGTATGTAGTAGCGCACACTGCTCACATTTCAAATTCTTGTGACTTTTATATCCGGTATTTGCTTAAACGTAGGTCACATCCCCTTTCAATGATGTCACTGTATTGCAGACAGGTTGAAAACCTCAGTGTAACACTATAACTGTGGAAATAACATTATAGTCATTAATGACCTCAGGGAAGGTTAAACATCAGGAACAAATACACTTGTACACTAGAGAACCAGTTAATCTCTTAAAGAAGAAAGAGAAACAGTTTTGAGTGCTACCAAGCAGTATACCTTGCATTTTGAGAAATTGGTGGATGTCGTGATTTTGATTTTGCTTATATGTTTATTTTGCCCTTAAAGTAACATTTGCGGCTACATTGAGATTTAATGTCACTGGTTCTGGCCATAACAAAGCATACTAAAGTTTTATATATGTTCTTTAATAGATGTATTGCAAGGACTGTATCCCTCTCTGCACTTCTGAACTTGCAGATTACTTTCAAATTAGAGCTGTGAAACATCATAGGCCGTGTATATTTCATTACTTGCAAGACCTCACAAAATAAAGAAATGTCATAAGCCATGTCCATCTTATTGCCTATGAATATTCTTGTAGATCTGCTTAAAAGTTTTTTTTTTTTTTTGCAAAGTTCTTGCCCGGTTTGACTTTTCCCAAAGGCATTTCCTGGTTACAGGTTCTTGACTCTTATGTCATTTACAATTAAAAGTGTCAGGTTTGGCCATTAGGGCCTAGTCTGCCACTTTTAAGGAATAGTTATGGTTTGGTGGATGGTAAATTAACTACTACCCCCCCCCCCTTTTCTTATGGTCTTGAGGTTTCAGCTATTGCAGCACTCAGTCTTGTTCATCTGGACCAAAGTGACTGTCCACTTTGTGCAGCTTCTGATGATGACCCTGTCAACAAAGTGTAAATAAATATAAAATTATGCTGGCATGAGGAGAGAATCCATGTGCATGCTTAAGAAATCCAAACCTATTTTTTTTTTCCAGGCCCCTTAGTTTATGTGATAGGTAGAAGAACACTGGAAAGATAGTGAGCTTGGTAGTTTTTATTTATTTATTTTATTTTCCATTTGTTTACCGCGTTAGTCCGACTGGACACAAGGTGACCATTTTCAGTGGAGGCCCGGGGAGAAAAGCTGTAATTATATAGTAAAAAATTATAAAAAAATAATAAAAATAATAAAAAATATATATATAAACATAGGTATTTTGTACAAAGAGCATAGAACATATAAAAGGAGTAAAAAATCAGAGTTTTACAATTGATGCAGCATACAGTAGTTAGAATATTGAGAAACAATTAAGATATTATACAACAAATGTAGAATTGCTTGAACATAAATTCAAAAAGAAATTTCCATAGACAAACAGGGTCATAAACTAGAAATCATAGGTTCATAGGTGTGTACTAGGCTAATGGCCCTGGGCCTTTACAAGCCACCCGACCTTAGTTCCCAGTGCCTCTGTCGAGTAGAGCCACTGGAGTTATCCCTGGGGTGAATTTTCTATTTCCCATCCACTCATCGAGATTTCTCTTGAAGAGAGTCAGCGAGGTGCTCTGCTTGACATGTATGGAAAGTCTATTCCATAACATAAGCAGTCTCTGGATTATGAACCTGTCCCTCCAGTACATTCTGTTGATTGTGATAATGAGGTTGCGGTCTCTGGAGTGTGTAGTGTGGAGGGATTGGGATTTCTTTAGCTGTAGCATTTCTAACAGAGCTGGGTCAGACATGGCTTTATAAGTCAAGCAGAGATCACCTCTAAGTAGGCGATATGAGACAGACAATAATTGTAGTTTTTTGAGTCTGCCCATGTAGGACAAGTGTTTTAAGGCCTAGGATCCTCTTTGGAGGTAATTTTGCATCCTCTCCAGTTGTTGCAGTTGTCTAGTGAGGTACATGCCAAATGGGGCATTGTACTCTATGATTGGGCCTAATGAGGGAAGAGTAGAGAGGGAGGCAATGACCTCTTTCTTTCTGGATGCAAAACCCTTAGTAATGACATGTGCCACATAGAATGACTTTCTGACCACAGTGGCAATGTGGTGATAAAAAGAGAGGTTGTTGTCAACCTGTGTTTCCAGATCTCTTATAATGCTTTCTGTGTTCAGTGGGCTACCATTAATGTGGTAAGTCATGGGAACTGGGTTTTTCCCAAAGGGGATGTCGACCCATTTTTTAGCATTGAGCTTAAGGCCATGGTTCTGACACCAGTCGTTGGTCTCAGTGAGGCCATTCTGGAGGATGTCAACATCACTTGGGGAGTTAATAGCTCCCAACTTGCAATTGTTTGTGAACTTTGTCAGCCAGAGTCCCTTCGTGTTGGCCTGGACTTCAGAGAAGTAGATACCAAACAGGAGAGGACCCAGAACCGAACCCTGTGGGACTCCATTCGTGACTAGCTGGCAATCTGACTTGGAGTTAGCTACTTTCACACTGTGGGCTCTATCTGTGAGCCAGTTTGCAACCCACCTAGTGATATAGGGGTTGATTCCTAGCTTAGTGAGTTTTTCTATGATTCCTGATTGGGGACTGGTATCAAAGGCCTTGGCCAGATCAAGGTAGGCTGTATGAACCAGTAATGCTGTGTTAGCGGACTACCTGCTTTGACTATTGCCCTAGCGTCTTTCCTTAACACTATTTACCTACATGAAATCAAAACAAATTTGCCTCGGCCGTCTTACTTGACCTTTCTAAAGCTTTCAGTACTGTCACACACTAAAAACTGTTCCATACTCTTTCCTCCCTTAGCTTTATCCTCTCCCACTCTAACTTGTTTCTGTAGCTACCTTTTAGACTGCACCCAAGCTGTTAAGTGGCAATTGGCCTTCTCTGCACACATGCCAGTATCTACTGGTGTGCCACAGGTAACAGTCCTTGGACCTCTGCTGTTTAATTTGTTCATTAACAATCTTGCTTCAGCATTATCACACTACCATCTTCCATTATGCTAATGATTCTTCTCAAATCTGCTCTTCAACCTCTCTCTCCTCACTGCATTCTATTATCCAAGACTCTATTACATCCATTGAAACTTGTCTTTCATACTCTCAACTACTCCTAAATCCCAATAAATATCTTTCACTCTAAGATTCTACTCTGATAAAATATCTAACTTTTCCATCCTCTCATCTCAAAATATCCAGCTGGAAATAGTGTCTGAAACTAAGTTATTATGCATTTTCATTACCAATCAGTTCAGATTTGATAGACGCATTCAGTAGGCAGAAAAAAATTACCAAAAAGTTCTTTACAGAACTTCCAGTGTTCCTTCTCACAAACTTCAGCCACATCTAACCTGTTATCAACTCTCCTGTATGTCTTCACAAATATTTCCAGATTATCAATGCAAAAATTAGAACAATGCTATAATAAAATTGCAAAGTTTGCTACCAAGATACCTAATCAGTCATCTCTATCTCAGTCACCCTAATTGACTAGAACTGCCTAACAACATTACTTTCTCACAATTAAAATGTGTTCATAACTATAAAGGTGGCCTAAACACCTGGTTCACAGTACTTGGTAGTTTGAATGTTAAAGAACATTATTTCTTTCATTGTAGCCTTACTTGTAACTTGTTGTCCTTTAATCTGCATAATTGCATTCAGCACCTTGCCTTTCTGAGGTACTTAAAGTGTAAAGTAAACCCAACAGACTCCAGTCTGTTGATTTTTTTAATTGTTGGACTTTGGTGAAATGTTTGGGGTCTCATATATATTGGCATTGTCTTTGTCACTGTGAGAGCAACATGGCTTAGTACTTATGCGTTTTATGCTTCATTCACCCTTCCCCAACCACGCACACACCATTGCCACTTGGGTGATGGATTTGGGAGGGGGGGTTCTTGTCTACTCTTATACCATACCACTCACTTTCTACCTGTATCCAGTGTGCCTTTCCACAGTTTACATCTGTAGTAGGTATCATAATAGCCAGAATCATTTCCAGGTTTACCCACTAATAAGCTTTGTAAGAAATCATTTAGAAGTACAGAAGTTTTTCATCTGCTTGTGCTGTCTAGTCACATGAATTTGTGCTGACAGTAATGCTAACTCCCCAATGCAAAGGCGCACATTTAGCTGTTTACTGAACATCACTTTAAACGTGATCTTGCAGTGTTTGCATCCAGTCTCCTGGGGCAGATTTTTCATACACAAGTAGTTTTTACAGTAGCACATAAACTCTGTGTTTGCAACAAAAGTTTGAGTGCACTTCCTGTGTAGCCTCACCAGTTGTTGTGCCCCCCATTAGTACACAATCTGTGTATTTCTAAGCCTTGGTCATTAATGCCAAAAGTAGCTTTGACTTTTTTTTTTTTTTTGCTTAGAGTGGTACATCATTAGCACAATATATCATCTTTTCCATCTAGTTCTTTCTTCACTGGATATGACTGAGGTTGTAAAGCCGTCTTCCCCCTGCATGAGGTGCATTGTGTCTCCTCCCCATAACTGTTGAAGGGTTTCATCTAAGTTTAGAAAGTTGCCCCTGTAAAGAGTTATACAGAGCTCTACTGCAGAAGTTTTTTTAAGGGATACAGTGAATATGACCCCAGCAAAATGTGTATTTGGTCACAATTATGCAGTTATTGAACAACATTGGTCTGATTGTTGAATCTGTGTCTCTGTCCCCACCAATCACATAAACACACAGTTTTGATTGGGTCCTTTCTTCAGAGTTGTTTAAGGTAAGTCTGTCACAACAGTAGTAACATGCATATTGACCAATGATACTGCTTCACAGATGGAATGAAATGCTGATTAGTGTGACTGTTTGCTTATACAAGGGATCATAATGCACTAAATTTGTGTTATGTTTTGCACTTGGTTTCTACCTCACATTGTGCTTACCACAAAGCTAAACTTTTTTGTTTGTGTTAGTTTTGAAGTACTAGTAGAATCATTTGAAACTCAAAACCAGAACCTCCAGTATGCCAATCTAGTGTCACTGCCACTTGATCAACAAGAGCCTCTGGACAATTAGGTATTGTTTTCCTTTCAAAGCTTTTTACTTTCAGTTAGGAAACCCCCAGCATGGTGATTAAGATCAAATTACAAACTCACGTGTATAAACACACACATACACACACACACACACAAAAGTGCAGAGAAAGTCCTCTGCTTTTAGCTACTGTTAAGATCATAGAAGTGAAAGGGTATTAGCTCTCATTTGGGACTTAAACCAAAACCTCCAGCACAGTGTGCTGTACTGCCTGTAGGAGGAATGCTAATCTGTGAGGGAGAAAAAAAGACAAGTCCGCTTGGGCGCTGACCACGTTGTCCCATTTGAACCACTTTTAATCCCAGGGATTTATCAGACAGGCACAATAAACTGATATTAAAAGGTTTGCTACTTGCTTATTCTGGGGCTCAAACCCCCTTCAGAAAACTCAAACATGTTTCCTCTGATGCCAGAAAGAGATGATCTCAGAAGTCCTCAAGGGTTTTTTCAGAGCCACCGAAAAAGATTAGGAAAATGTTGGATCTGACCACCTTGGATGGGAAACTTCTTGGGCCACCTTCTGATCCAACGCCTTCATTGGATCTGAAAGGTTCAGCAACTGTTGTCATTTCTCCTTTGCCTTCTACTTCCTTTTTCATACTCCAAGGTAACACTCTAGACCTATTTCCTCAGTATCCTCCAGGTCTTCGAGGAGTTTGACAGAGGTGGATGTGAATAGGATGATGTGGAAATTTATCATGGCTCAGAGCCAGATGGGGATCCTGCCAGCTCTGTCCCCTCATGGATCCTGTGAGTGGACCTGCTAATTCCATTCTCGGTCCTTCACTGAACTGACCGGAGGTTTTGAAGTCCCAGGATACAAGATCTCCAAGAGATTCAGCGTCTGATCCAAGGAAAGTACCTTCTTCAACTCTGGCAGTGTCCATGACTTCTTCTGCTCTGATACCCACTGATCAGAGCGGGTCTAAGATCTGAGAGGTCAGCACCAGGTCTAAGGGGTTGGGTTCAGCCCCGACTTTGTTGGATCCATTCCTTCCTCTTAGTGCTTAAGCCCTGGACAGCTATGATCCGGTTATCCCCATGAGGCTCGGATCTGGGAGTGTACAGATTTTGAGTGGGAGAGGATTCTCCTGGTCCTGCAGCATTCAAGGTGGTACAAAGGGCTTTCTCTCTTCACAGAAAGCCATCCTCTCTTATCTCAGATCCTACCCATCTTCCACTTTGGTTCCAAACACTGAGCTCATCAGACCTATTTCACAGGGAAAGCCACTTTCAGGAAGTCTCCAGAGAGTTCCCCTGGAGGAACCCCCCCCCTTCTGATACCTCTCCCAAACACCCTATGGAGGAGGTTCCTGAGAAGAGGACATGCAAGAGGAGGCACATGGAAGACACTGATTTTGATGAGGTAGAAGGATCCCCCAAATCACCACCCAATAACATCTCTTTGGAGGTATCCTCAAAATCCTCAGAGAGAAGGGTGGTTGGTCTTCCAGACTCCTCCTCCCAAGGAATCAGTGTTTCTGGAGGCCTTTGGTTCTGGACCATCTATGTCTTGGGTGAATCCCCCCCCCCCCCGATGGATAAACTGATTAACTTGGCTTCCCACTGGGCTTAGAAGTAACCAGACACTGTTGAACTTATCCCCAAACACCCCCACAAATTTCTGGTCCCTCCTGCTGATAGGTACCACTGGAACATGGGAGCCCCAGTTGATGCTATAGTGGTGGCGGCAGCCACCAAGAAGGAGCTAGCTGAGCAAAGCTCCTCTGTCCATCCACTGAACTGGGAGTCCAGAGTGAAGAACAGATTTGGAAAGTGAGTGTACACCTAAGCTACATTCATGCTAACGTTGTTAAACTACTTGGCACACTTCACTTGCTGTAGAGAGAGTTGACGAAGGGACTATCAAACACTCTCACTGAGTTCATGTCTGGGGAGGATCTCAAAAAGGCTTCCTCACAACTGGCCACTCTGTTCATTTCTAATGCATCGATGAGGCTGATCTCCCATGCAGCGGGAAGGTACCTCACGAGCAGCCAGTTCAGGCATAGCCATAAGGAGACATCCTGCATGTGGCTATACGATTTTGTGGAACTCTTCAAAATGTCTTTTGTCATTGCCCCCTTTGGCTTTTCCTTGTTTGGGCCATCAGTTAGACACGCTTACCTGCAGTGAACAAGAGGGAAAGACAGAATCGAGTTTTCTAGCTTTCAGTGGATCTTCTGTAGAAACCAAAAAGGTGGTAAGAGGATGCATCTCCAAAAATCTCAAGGACCTTTCCAGGATTCACGCATGGATAATTCCTCCAAAGACAGCGGTGGAAATTTGAATGGAAGACCACCCTAGAGGGGGCCCACAGAATCCTTCAGAGATTCCTTCTCTGATGGGTCCTATCAGTGCTCCTGACGTGTTGCCCGACTGTCTAACTCTGGAGGCAGTCGGGGGGGGGGGGGGTCATATCTCTTTCCATCTAGAAGCCTGGGCAGGTATCTCAAAAAAATTAATGGGTGCTAAGAATCCTATCCAGAGGTTACTGCATACCATTTTCCCTTCATCCTCCTGTCCAAAAGAGGAAACTTCCCGACGTTCCACTCACTCATAAGGAAGATGCAGCACAAGTAGTACAAAAGCTGCTTCAGCAAAGAGTCATCCAGGAGGTCCCACTGACCAGACAGGATTTGGAACTTGCTCCCACTACTTTTTATTGCAAAGAAAATAGGGGAGGTAAGTCCCATTTTGGATATTAGCAACTTGAATCGGTATGTAAAGAAGAAAACATTTCAAATGGTTTACGGTTCAGTTCATCCTACCTGTTCTGCACCAGGATGATTGGATGTGCTGTATCGATCTCCAGGATGCATACTGTCACATAAAAATAGACAGGTGAACCAGGAGACATCTATGCTTTCGGCTGGGAGACGATCATTATCAATTCAGAGTACTGTCTCTTTGGACTCACCACAGTCTACAAGGGTGTTCACCAAATACATGGCAGTTGTGACAGCTCATTTGAGACTCAAGGGATTCCGGGTGTTTCTATATATCGACGACTGGCTCCTTACCACCCCGTCCAAGCATCAGCTTATACAAGCCAGGGACTACTACTTCCAGGTTTCCAAAACTTTAGGCATCTCAATAAACCATGCTAACTCGAACCTAGTCCTGGTACATACCCTGGAATTTATAGGGACTGTCTTGAATATTACAACTGAGGTGGCATCCTTACCTCTCCATCACATCACATCCTTGAGGCATCAAGTTCAGTCTATGCTATCTCACCCGTCTCCTCCAGTAAGATTAGTACTACAAGATCTTGAGTGGAGTTCAGCTGCCATACTTCTAGTCCCTCTAGCAAGATTCATTATGCAAATCCTTCAGTGGACATTGGTGGTACAGTGGTCCATGCTTTATCAGCCCCTGTATTTTCCCATAAGACTTTCCCCAATCTTCTAATGTCATATTTGTTGGTAGATTCAGTCCAGTGACCTATTTCTGGGCAGACCATTTACCCTTCTGACCACAGTTGCCACAGTGACCACGGACGCTTCTCAACTGGGGTGGGAGGCATTTGTTGGGAAAGATGGTCCAAGGCACTTGGTCCCTTCCGGAGACCAACTTGCATATCAGCGTCCTATAGATGGGAGCAGTCTTTCTGGTGTTGCAAGTATTTCAGGACATTCTCTGTCTAGGGACTATTGCAATTCAAACAGACAACAAATCCATAGTCTGGTACATCAACAAGCAAGGAGGAACCTGATCGTTTTCCCTTTGTAGACAGACCATGAAAGTTTGGGAAAGGGTGATCGCTTCAGACCGCTTTCTCATTGCAACGCACATCCTGGGGAAAACTAACGCAGTAGCAGACAGGTTCAGCAGATCCTTTCTGATGCCTAACAATTTATTATCTCAATCATTTAGTAGCGTTTATGAACACTGGGGACAGCCTTGCTGTGACCTATTTGTCTCACCCCTCAACAACAAGTACTTCACTCTGATCTCCCCTTCAGGGAAATCACCGAGAGATGCTCCGATTCAGAATTGGCCCCGGGACTCATGTATATTTACCATCCTCTTCCTCTGAATCCAAAGTTCTTACAGAAAGCAAGCAGGCTGAAGAGCTCAGTGATCCTCGTTGCCCACTTCTGGCCTCAACAGGTATTATTCCCCTTCCTCTGGTCTCACTTGAGATATTCTCCATGGATACTGGAACCCACTCAGGATCTTCTGTCTAAGCCATCGAGAATTCAACACCCTAATCTCCATGCCCTCAAACTAACCTCATACTTTCTCCACTACCAGTAATAGTTAGACAATCCAGGCTTGCTTCCCCAGTTCGTGAGATTATCTTAGCTTCTACCAATAAAGTATACAGAAGCAAATGGAAAAGATTATCTGTTTGAGCCACCAACCAGAATATCAACCCTTTTTCAGCACCTATTTCAGGCATTCTTCTCTTTCTAACAACTCTTTAAAGAAGGGGCTAGTTTTTCTACTATTAAGCTTCATTTGGCAGCGATTTCTAATTTTCATTCTGCAAACAAATCCTTTTCTCTGGCTTCATCCAGCTTGTGGAAAGCCTTCATGAAGGGCGTCTTTCTCCTCAGACCCCCAATAAAGGACCCCTCTCCTCCTCCTTTTGACCTTACTGTAGTCCTTGTTTAATTCAAAAACACTTTGAACCAGCAGGGAAGTACAATATGAAGTTTCTTTCTTGGAAAACAATCTTAGTGGCTATCACTTCAGCAGAAATAATTTCTATGGTTTAGGCCCCATCAGCTAAGCCTCCTTACATTATTTTTCATAAGGACACTGTATCTCTACAGACCAGTCCTTCCTTTCTTTCTAAAGTCACAAGGGAGAGTAACATTAACCAGTCCATACAATTACAAGTCTTCTTTCCTAAATTTACAAATAAGGGAGAATACGTGCTTCATCTTCTTGATGTGCATAGACAATTATGCTTTTACTTTCACAGGACAAAACAGTTCAGGAATTCTGATCAGCTGTTTGTATCTGTTTCCCCTAATTGGTTGAGTAAGGCATTATCTAAAAATACACAAACCAAATGAATTACTGACTGCATTTCTTTGGTTTATTCACATAACGGATTAGATTTGCCGTGACCCACTAGAGGTCACTGTACTCAGTGTATGGCTACTTCATCTGCTTTTTTTGTCAAAGACTTCCACTGATGATATTTAGGCTGTAGCCGCTTGGTCAAAGGCTCACACTTTTGTTGCGCATTACAGATTGGACATAGTCTCCAGAAGCAGAGCTTCTTTTGGTTTTACAGTGCTCTGGCATGTCCTTCCATGAGGGCCTTTTGAAGGCTACGTAGCTGCGGATTCTGTCCCATTTGTAAGGAAGAATGAAAAGGGTAACATCAGATTTAGAAGTTGTCTACTTACCATAACTTGGCATCTGTGTTGTCCGTTTTCATTCTTCCTCACTTTCCCTCCCATCCATCCATCCTCCAGCCTTCTCTCCTAGAAGTACCTGTTAGACTGTATTGGAAACTTTCATTTCCAGGTTTGAGCCTTAACCTTTTCTTATGGCTATATCTGTCTCTGTTATAAATTGAAAGGTTAGGCAGCAATCTCGATCTGAGGAGTTGTGATAGAACAGGGCATTATCGGGTGAGGAGGAGCGCAAGAGTTGGATCTGAACTCTTGTGCAGCCAAGTCTGATCCTATGATCAGATCCGATCCTATTTGTGAGGAAGAATGAAAATGGACAACACAGACGACAAATTATGGTAAGTACATAACTTCTAATTAATGAGACTTTATTTGCAGCAAAAATGTGGAGAAAACAAGCTGCTGTAAATCTATTGATGTCATCAAATGCTTTAATCTGAAATTCCATTCTCTCTCTGTCCGTGATTAACAAGTATTTTTAGACAGTACACAGAAGGACAAGCATTTCTCTTCATTGCATACACACACTTTCAGTTATCCATGATTTCTGTATACTTATACAGCTTTAAAATTGTCTCCTTTCTGAACGTAAATTGCAGATTAACAAATACATATACTTTTATGACACTTTCTTAACAGAATATTCAAGGATTTGTATTGCGAGGTATGCAATTTCATAGCTGAATGCAGTGTTAGCATTACTGACCTTTCATTCGATTCTGTTGACCTCTAGTTAACAGAATTCCATGCTAAGTGCAGAAACACAATGACTGACCGTGTATTTTCTGAAGATTATTACATATGATAACTAGTTTACATTTACTTTTTTAGAAGACTTAGTTGTAATTGATTAAATGTATATTTCTATTGATAGTTGTGCTTTTAATAGAGAGGATTTTTTTTTTATACAAGCACTAGGAATTTATAATCTGTCTTGACTGGGGCCCTTTTATCCAGGAAATGAAGAAATATATATTTTATTGCAGCTTTTATTTCTTCACATGTTTCCAGCTGCACCACACTGATATTTATGTCTCAAGGTTCCCACATCTATTCAGAGAAGATTTTGTAGGCTGGTATCATCTTTTTTGAGATCCCAGTACTGTAACACTGCCGGGCGGCCATGGTGGTGTAGCGGTTAGCGTTGCCACCTCACAGCAAGAGGTTCTCCGGTTCGATCCTCGGCTGGGGTGCCTTCTGTGCGGAGTCTGCATGTCCTCCCTGTGGTCGCATGGGTTTCCTCCGGGTGCTCCGGATGTTCTTCATTCCACATTGCTGCAGTCCTAACAATTGGGTAGTCCGCTGTCCAGTCGGCCCGAATACCAAAGTATATGGCTGACGTCGGCCAGGGCGCATTAGACTGACGTCAGTACGTCAGGGTACTAATGCGCATGACCGACGTCATATCCTCTGTCTTTTTTGCCGCATGGTCCGATGCAGAAGCAATTTTGCGAGTGCAGGTTGGCGTTCTGAAATTTTCTGAAGTCGGAGTTTCAGACCGAATCAAAGTTGGCTAAGTACCCCGTTGGGGAACATTTTGGTTTTTTCTTGCCTCAGTATTTAACCGGATGTCAGAAAAAGTGAATAACTGTATTTCTTGTGGGAAACAGATACCTCATAGGGATTACCATACCTTGTGTATACCTTGTTTAGGGCCTGAGCACGACGTTGTTGGATGCCGCTCTTGTGCTAGATTTAACAAACGCACTATTAAGAGACGGTTAGACTGTGCCAGGTTAGTGTTTGGGAAGCGTTGTAATTATAAAATGCCGTCGGATGCTCCGGCCCGCTTCCAAAAGCGCAAGGACAAAACAGTGAAGCCTAGGGTTGATGAACCGGCAGTCCTAGACGTCGGTTCTTTAGAAGGCTCAGTGGAGCCAGAGGTTTTGCCAGGAGTTTCTTTGGAGTCTCAGGCAGAGACTTTATTGTTGCAGGATGTGCCTTCTCAGGAGGTAGGCCAGGCTGAGGGGGCTTCTCCGGTAACTGTTCTTCCCTCTCTTCCCAAGGTAGTTAGAGCCTCTCCTTCTGTTTCCAAAACTTCCTTGAGAGGTAGGCCAAGTTTAGCTTCAGTGGGGGCTTCTCCTAGCATTTCAGGTTCTGTGCCTAAGAAACATATGCTTAAAATGGCAGAAGATTTGATTACTCTGATTAGAGGTTCTATGCCCCCTCCTGATAAGAGGCCTAGGGTGGAACCTGAGTTTGAGAGTTTTGAACAGTGTTCAGAGGCTTCTGAGTCTTCTGCAGAAGACTTGCAGGAGTATCCTCCTTATTCTGATTCTGACGTGGATGATTCCACTCCTACAGCTTCTCCTCCTGAGGATTTCTCATTTTCAGAGACTCTGCATTCCATGAGGGAGCACTTTAAATGGGAAGGCCAAGATTACTCTGATTCTAGGAAAAGGCTTAGGGAATTCTTTTTACCCCAGCATAGGCCCTTAGCTATCCCTCCTGTGTTAAATGTGGTAGAAGATGTTTTTGCAGAGGCTTCCCTGAACCCTGATTCCTTGCCTCCTGCTCCTGTTAAACCTGATAGGTACTATAGGGTGCCTGAAGCTCATAAGTATCTTTTTAAGAGTCCTAGGGCAGACCCGGAGACTGTTTCTCAAGGACCTAAAGGTGTTAAGGCCTCTGTTGTTAAAAATCCTGTTCCCACTGATAAAGAGGCAAGGGCTTTGGATAGATGGGGAAAGAAAGTGTATACTTCTTCCACTTTAGCCATGAGGGCGTTGAATTGTCAGTTTCACATGCTAAAATATCAAAATTATCTCCTTTCACAATTGAAATCTAAGGTGGATGCTTTGGCGGAAGGTATTGAGTGTAAAGAGTTGCTGGATTTAGTTCATGTGTCTGAACAAGTGGGTAAGCATTCTTTGCAATGTGGTTTTGATGCTGTACAGGCCTCTTCGAGGGTGGCTGCCACTAGTTCTGTTCTTCGCAGGCATGCCTGGTTGAGGGATCAGAATTTAGCTGAGCATGTTAAGACAAGGATTTTGGATGCTCCTTTACAGTCTGATGTGTTGTTTGGTTCGCCTGTGGAAGCAGTTTTAAAGAAAATGGAGGACAAAGCTAAGTCTATGCAAACTGTTAAAGATTTTTGCAGGTGCAGCCACCAAGTTTAGTAGAAATTGGCCTGCTAAGGGGTGGACATATCCTGCTTATGATTCCCAGTCTAGGGGTAGGTCTAGACGTGGTAGGGGCAGAGCTCAAGGTTCTTTTAGGCCTAGAACAGGGAGTTCACCTGCTCAGACTTCTGGTGAGGGCAGGGGTCAGTCCTTTCGTAAACAGACTCAATGACCTGCCTTGTCAGCTGCCAGTAGATTCTCGCCTGGCAGCTCCTTTGGGAGGAAGACTGTCTCTTTTCAAAGAAAATTGGGATTTAATTACTCAAGACAGATGGGTGTTGGATATCATTCACCACGGTTACAGGTTTTATTTCCATACATTGCCCCCTTTCAAAGGCATGCCAGACGTTCCTCCTCCACAAAGAAAAGAGGCTCACAAGCAAATTTCTCAGTTACTCCAGATAGGGGCCATTCAGCCAGTCCCTGTATCAGAAAGGGGCCTAGGATTTTATTCTCGCCTGTTCCTAGTACCAAAGAAGGGGAACACGTGGAGACCAATTTTGGATTTATCTATCCTCAACACTTATCTGGACATTCCCAAGTTCAAGATGTTGACGTTACAACAGCTTTTACCTCTGCTGGGCAAAGATCACTGGATGGTAACTTTAGATCTCAAGGAAGCTTACCTTCATGTGCCTATAAGGCTAAGTTGCAGGAAGTATCTGCGGTTTCGAGCTGGAACTTCTCATTATCAGTTCTCTGCATTGCCCTTTGGCTTATCTACTGCGCCCAGAGTATTCACAAAGGTTCTGGCTCCAGTGATAGCTTACTTCAGGCTAAAAGGAATTCAAATCTATCCTTACTTGGACGACTGCCTGATTCTGGCTCAAGAAAAGGAAGACCTTCTACAGCATCTGGAATATGTTATAGCAGTGCTAAGATGCCTAGGGTATTCTGTGAATGAAATAAAGTCCAGTCTAGTACCCTCTCAAGACATGTGCTTTCTGGGTGTGAGACTGAATACAGCAGCCCAGATGGCCTTTTTAACCCCGGACAAACAAAACAGTCTGTCACTTTACTTCCATCAACTATCTCATCAGTCCGTGCTGACTGCAAGGACAGTCCTTCAAGCATTAGGGTTCATGGCATCTTGTATTCTGGTGCTTCCCAATGCCAAACTGCATATGAGGAAGCTACAATGGTATCTCAAAAATGTATGGACACAGCACTGCCAGGATTTGGACACTGTCATTCAAATAATACCTTGCCTTCAAAAAGAATTTTTGTGGTGGGCTCAGGAATGTCACCTAAACAAGGGACTCTCTGTGACCCGGCCAGAGGCGAGTCAGATTTTAACGACAGATGCCTCGGACATTGCTTGGGGAGCTCATCTAAATGGAAAGTGGATACAAGACAAGTGGCCTGCCAGACTACAGCATCTACATATCAACATGAAGGAGATGTTAGCAGTCCAGTTTGCATTAATGGCCTTCAAGGAGTTACTTCTTCCAGGGCAGGTGTTGATTCTAACAGACAACACAACTGTCATGTGGTACATCAACAAGCAAGGGGAACACATTCTTATCCTCTATGCAGGCAAGCAATGATTTTATGGGAGACTGCGCTAAGCTTGCAACTAACTCTTCAGGCAAGGTTTCTGCCGGAGCACAGAACTCCTTAGCAGATGTGTTAAGCAGACAAATCATGGATCCCCACGAGTGGAAACTGGATCTTCATGTATTTCAGACATTGACAGTGTCGTGGGAACTCCAGACATAGATCTGTTCGCTTCTCCACTAAACCACCAGCTGCCAAAGTTTTGCACAAAGGGGTTTCATCACACAGCTTGGAAAGTGGATGCTCTGTCTTTCAGTTGGAAAAATCTTCATGTGTATGCCTTTCCACCTCTGCCTCTTCTTCCAAAGGTGCTATTAAAGGTCAGACAAGACAAGCCAAGGATGATTTTAATAGCTCCAGATTGGCCTCGGCAACACTGGTACCCACTACTAAGGAGTCTGGTAAGGAAGCCTCCATGGCCTTTACCTTTGATTCCACATCTGTTATCTCAGAAGGACGGTCATCTGCTCAATGTCAAGCTTCACTCTCTTCATCTAACAGCCTGGCATATTCTGTGTTGAAACACAGCAGGTCTCAACTTCCTCAACAAGTTTTGAATGTGATTATGGAAGCTAGAAGACCTAGTACAAGGAAAGTGTACGCAGAAAAATGGAAGAGATTTTTATTTTGGAGTACAGCAAAGAATTTGGAGATTTCTGAGCCTAATTTGAGTGTGGCTCTTCAATATCTTACTGAGTTATTGGACAAAGGTTTGTCCTTCTCTTCCATTAAGATTCATGCTGCAGCAATTTCAGCTCACTATGATTGTGACCCACCATTGTTTTCGCATCCTTTGTTCAAGCAGTTTCTTAGAGGGGCAAAGAATATAAGACCCCACGAGAGCTCCTACTCCTGCTTGGGATCTCAATTTTGTGTTGGAAAAACTTACTCTACAACCTTTTGAGCCTGCGGCTACTGCTGAATTGAAATACTTGTCATGGAAGACTGCTTTTCTGTTGGCTATTACTTCTGCAAGAAGGGTGTCTGAGTTGCAGGCCCTTATGGCAGTAGAGCCCTTTTTGATTTTCCATAAGGATAGGGTATCATTACGTACTGATCCTTCCTTTATGCCTAAGGTGGTTTCTAGTGTGGCTTTAAACCAAACTATTCATTTGCCTACGTTTTATGCATACCCTCAAAATAAAGGGGAAAAGATTTTGCACACTTTAGATGTACACAGGCAATTGCGTTATTATTTAAACAGGACTAAGGATTTTAGGCAGTCTCAGCAGTTGTTTGTCTCTTTTGCTTTGAGTTCGCAGGGCAAGCCTGTGTCAAAACAAACTATTTCTAGGTGGATTGGGTTTTGCATTGCATTTTGTTATTCCCATCATGGCAAGGAGATTCCAGCTGGGATTAGGCCTCATTCCACTAGGGCTACTGCCACTTCAACAGCATTTCTAAGGGGGGTGGCAACTAAGGATATTTTGGAGGCAGCTACTTGGAGTTCAGTGCATACTTTCTCTAAGCATTATCACCTTCCTCTCTACTCTAAGTCTAGGGCTGGTTTTGCCACAGCTATTTTGCAAGGCATGTTGTCAGCTCCTGCTTCTTTATGATTTGCCAGCCTCCCTTACCTCTGCTTTGGGATTCTACCCAATTGTTAGGACTGCAGCAATGTGGAATGAAGAACATAGTACAGTTTTGTACCTACCATAAATGTAGATGTTCGAGGATCCACATTGCTGCAGTCCAATTTACCCTACCTCCTTACCCTCTGTGTTTAGGGGTGGTTGTGTAGGTGAGGTTATATGCTGATAATTTTGTATATATTGTACATATTTTTGGTGCAGGTATATTGGGCCTTGTCTTTTTAGGGTCTTCTGACATCTGGGGCAAGAAAAGACTGAGGATATGACGTCGGTCATGCGCATTAGTACCCTGACGTACTGACGTCAGTCTAATGCGCCCTGGCCGACGTCAGCCATATACTTTGGTATTCGGGCCGACTGGACAGCGGACTACCCAATTGTTAGGACTGCAGCAATGTGGATCCTCGAACATCTACATTTATGGTAGGTACAAAACTGTACTTTTCCTCCCACATCCCAAAGACATCCTGTAGGTGGATTGGACACACTAGATTGGCCCTAGGTGTGAGTGCATGTGTGTGTGTGCCTTCTGTGGAAGGTTGGGTGCCGGGCTGGCAACTCGACACCGTAAAACTACACTGCCAATCATGAGCAGATGGTGATCCGCTGTGGCGACCCCTAACCAAGAAAAGCCGGAAGAAGAAGTACTGTAACACTGCCGCTAGACCAACAATAGCCTCAGTTCTATTATCCTTGTCTAGGATTTGACTGTAGGATCTCTTTGTCCCTAAGCTTGAATCATACCCCTAAGTATACCTCTGCGTAGGCACAGCTTTTCAAACTTAACTGATACCCTTCAACACTTGTGGCTTGGAGAAACAATGCAACTCTTGCAGGTGGTTTGTTAGCATTATTTATTTATTTATTTTATTTTACATTTGTTAACCGGGCTAGTCTGGCTGGATACATGTCCATTTTCAGCAGAGGCCCGAGGAGAAAAGCTCCACTATCATACTAACTATACAGTTTAAAGAAATTAAAACACTAAATCAAGAAAACAATCAAACAATAAAACAATGAAAACAGTGACTAAAAAAAAAAAAGCAAAGTACAAATGAATATACAGTATTACTGGTCTAGTCTGGCCAGATAAATGTCTATTTTCTGCAAAGGTTTGAGGAGGAAAGCTCCACTATCATACTATAAACATTACAGATTAAATATCACTATACGAAAAAGAAAGAAACAAACATTGTCAAAGAGAAAAATACTATTTAATATACAGTGTTAGCTATGAAAGCAGGTAGTGTAGCAGTTATCAGTCAGGATTGGAGCATGGGCATAGCCAGTGATTTTGTAAATGATTTCTAATTTGTTTTTGAAAAGGTGACATGAGCTTAGGGAGGTCAGTTCAGTGGGAAGTTTATTCCAATATGATCCGACAGTATTTGCAAATAAGGAGTCACCTGCTTTATTATGAGATTTGAGAGTAGTTACTAGGAGCTTGTTGACTGAGCGAAGTGTACTAAGATTTTATAAGGTGTGATTAGGTTGTTCAGTATGGGTGTGTTGGAGGGGTAATGTAGAATTTTAAAAGTCATGACTAGTTGCTGTAGGAGTATTAGGTTTGGAAGTTCTAGCCAGTTGAGTTTCTTTAAGTTAAGACAGTGATGAGTATGGAAAGGAGAGCCAGTTGCAAATCTGGCAATGCTATGGTAGGCTAAATTAAGTTTCTGAAGGTTAGCTTTAGAAATGTTGATAAAGGAAGGAGAGGCATACAGTAGTGTAGAGATGAGGTGAGTTTGGGCAAGGGATACTCGGGATGTGGCAGTAA
Organism: Protopterus annectens; assembly: GCF_019279795.1. NCBI lineage: Eukaryota > Metazoa > Chordata > Ceratodontiformes > Protopteridae > Protopterus > Protopterus annectens. Next base: position 718,501,096 of record NC_056732.1, on the reverse strand, counting down.
GAAAGGGTTTGAGTCAATAGAGGGCACCTATCTTTTTATTTACTGTCTTGATAGTTAAATCAATGTGATAGTCAAAGTTTAGCTGATTGTCTATGGTAACACCTAGCAGTTTTGTGGAATCGTCAGGTTTAATGATAGTGCCATTGCAGGACCCAATGGAAAAAGTGATAGGGGTGGATTTAAGGGTTGGGGTGAAAAGTAGAAGTTTGGTTTTTTTGGGATTTAGGAGGAGACAGATATGTTGAAACCATTTTTCTGCAGCTGTGAAAACCAATTGGGTAGAGGAGTGGAGTTCTACTGGGGATGGAGCAGAGCAGATGAGAGTAGAATCGTCAGCATACTGTAAACAAGTGGATGTAGGGAGGGAAGTAGGCAGGTTATTTATGAATATAGAGAAAAGTAGGGGACCTAAGATGGACCCTTGTGGGACGCCGATAGTCACTGGGAGTTGAGAGGATAGATGGCTGTCCCAAAGGACTGCTTGTTTTCTGTTTGTCAAATAGGAGTCAAACCACTGTAGTGCTAGTGAGTCAAGTGACAGGGATTCTAAAGTGTGGAGGAGAAGTTGATGGTTGACCATATCGAATGCTTTCGAGAGGTCTAAGAAAAGTGCAGAGGAGAACAGGTTGTTGTTGCGATTTTTGTTGATTATGTCAGTGAAGGAGAGAAGGGCAGTAGAGGTACTGTGGTAGGGCCTGAAACCATGTTGTGAATCTACAAGCAAGTTGTTATTCAAGAGATGATGTAAGAGTTGATGGTGTATGCAGCGTTCCATTATTTTGGATAGAGGAGATAGAAGGGCAATAGGCCGGAAATTGGAGAGTTCGTTAGAGTTACCTCCTTTATGGAGTGGAATGATATGGGAGATTTTCCAACAGGATGGGATTTTGGACTCAGTTATAGTTCTGTTTATTAAGATTATTAAGATTATTATCATTATTTGTGCTATTGCCCAGATATGGGAAGAGTTTGTAAACTGTACTTGGGTATTGGCTGGAGGAGGTCAGGCTTGAACCCTGTAACTTTTGCTTTCGAGGGCGTGTGTGTGTGTGTGTGTGTGTATATATATATATATATATATATATATATATATATACACATACATATGCACATACTCTCTCTTGCATATATAACTTATTTTGTTGAAAAGTTAATTGAAAGACCATTTCTTTTTATGCCAGAAAAGTATTGTATTTTATCGAAGGGCAGAATGCTCAACAGTAGTTTATGCTGAGTGTTTTGAGTCTGAACGTTATTGTTGTGAAAAGATGAGGGTTTTTTTTATTGTGGTAGGTAAATGGTGTGTTTTGTGTTTAATGTCAAGTCGAGCAATCTTTATTATTTTGTTAGGTGTTTAATGATGGTGCAGTTTCTAAATGTGTGCCTGCAGTGATTCTCTTTTTTTGTTGGGAGATTTCCTGCATCTTCATATCTGTTAGACTTCCATCTTGAAGTTGGTATATTAATCAGGAGCGGCCTTAGGTCAACTGGTGCCCTATGCAAAAGGGTTCCATGGTGCCCCCGCCACACCACCCGGTGCCCCCATCCTGGTCTACCTACCCCAATAAATACTGGAAAAGCGTCCCTGCTAGAGCAGTGCCCTAGGTGGCTGCCTAGTTGGCCTATGCCTAAGGCCGGCTTAATTTAAAATACAGTTTAAGTTTTTGTTAAATTTGATATACTCGTCCAATGTGCTATTCAATCATTTTATAGTTCGAGTGTTTTAGTCTGATTTTTTTTTTGTTTTTTTGTTGTTTTTTGAAGTACTTGAAAGCTAATTCCCTAAGTACAGTATTATTGTAGCATTAATGCAGAGTCAGAGTTAGCACAGATGGTTTACTTCTGGGTCTATGAAGAAGACCTTCTTCCTCTAGGTTGTGTGTAGGAAAATTTTTAGTAGCTTAGCATATTCTTTGTGTGATGTTCAGCTTCCCTGCAATTTGGGGTGTTAACAGAAGTGCACAGGAAGCAGCTGAAGTGATCATGATTTATTCTTTTCCCCCTTCTTAAAAGTCCATTAGCTTTCGTCCCAAAACTAGGATTTTTTTTGTGATCAGAGTTAGGATTATGGCTTATGGATCTTGTCTCTGCTCGGAGTCTCATGCCTGGTATCACAGGTCTTGACTCTTATCTTCTTCACAAGTTTTATACTAGCTTTTGAGATGTTTGTAGCTTCTATGAAACCCTTTTGGATAAACCAGAATAGTAATGTACACTGTCTGCTGTATCTGACCCTTCTAAACTGCTGTGTATTCTGACCTTGCTAATTATCACCCATTTTAGTAAGAGTTGTTGCTTATCTATCAGTTTGTAAAATAAATGTAGTTTTTCTTCCTTGTGTATACTGGAAATGCTGTTACCTTGTGATAACCTCTGATAAGTCATTTGTTTTATTTGCTCCATTGATTCTGCTTGCCAAATTTCCTTGTATGTTATTGCACACTGCTGCCAAAACTCAGTCATCCAGTTCTAGTATCAATGTTGTGTATATGTATGTGGTGTTTTGTGTATGTATATACATATTATTTTACATCAAACTCTAATATAGTGAACTATAGCAATACTGTACTTAGGGAAAAATCAATGTTCTATATGATGATACATCAACATCGGGAAGCTTCTGCACATGCTTTGAGGATCAACCTCGGAGCAGGAAAATAGCAGACGTAATTTTTGCAGAGTGGGCAATCACCTCCCACCCCAGCTAATTATATATACTAACTCTGAGAGCACACAGTCTCAAGACTAAGGGCCTATTCCCTAACCCAGGAAGTGTCAGTCTCAGACATCTGTCAGCTGTCTTTCTTGTTGACAAAGAGTGCCAAAAAGGGTAGGTGTCCTTTGATCTCAAAGGATTGTAAATGTGTACCTCTATTGGACTGATTCAAGCAGTGTCTTCTGTGTCTGTGTAATCTAGTCTGGGAGCGGCAGTCTTTTCCATATTATGGGCAGCAGTAGGCAGATGTCGATCTAGTATCACAGGGACTGATGTTCTTGAGGGCTTTCTTATCCTCTGCCCTCTTTATCAAGGTGGTTTCATACATGGTGAGAGCTTCCTTCACTGCCTGCTTTCATCCTTTGATTTCACTGGGCAGCTGCCACCCACCTTAAGCTGGGCAACCCCCAGCCAAATATGTGCTGCCCCGCCATGGTTCACTTGCTCAACTGGGTGTGTTGGGTTTAGGGAATCCCCAACAGGTAGATCATTAACCATACACCTGAAAAAACAAAACGCAACAAAGTAAACCAGCTTTTAGGCTAGGCGAATGGAACATAAGGATGATGACTCCAGCCCTTACGGAAGACATACAGAACATCAGTGATGCTTGGAAGACAGCAATCATTAACAGCAATCTGAGCAGATTGCAGATGGATATTGTGGCTCTCCAGGAAACAAGTCTTTTGTCTGTTGGATGCCTTAGGGAGAAGGACTTTACTTTTTTTGACATTGGAAGCTTCCAGAAGAGACCAGGGAGCATGGTGTTGCTTTCTCAGTCAGAAGGAACCTTGTTGGCTCATTCATACCACCAAATATGGGAAGTGACAGACTGCTGAAAATTCAGCTAGAAATACCAGTGGCCATGGCCAACATCTTCATCATCTATTCTCCTACTGTAACTTCAACCCAGGAAGTCAAGGACAAGTTCTACAATGAACAGTGCTGCCATCTGTGAGGTCCCTTCCCATGAACCATTATTCATTCTTTGCGATTTTAATGCCTGAGTTGACAATGACCATCATAGCTAGCCATCCTCTCTGGAACAGTTTGGAACAGGAAAGAAGAATAAAAACAGACCACATCTCCTTGAACTTTGTTGCCAGTATGACCTCTGCTGACCTCTACATAACCAACACCTTCTTCAATGTCAAGCCCCTGCATAAAGTTTCAAGGTGACACCCAAGATCAAAACATTGGCACCAACTTGACCTTGTCCTCACCAAATGCAGCAGTTTAGGTAGTGTCAGGTAACACACAGTTACCACGGAGCAGACTGTGATACCAACCACTTGCTTGTGTGTAGTAAGGTGAACTTCCATGCTCTGAAAAGGAAAGGAGACCACACATTGACATAGACAAGACTTGTGACCCTTCAAAAGTACACAAGTTTGTTCAGACACTTGAGGCTTTGCCCTGCCCATATGGAACAGAATCCAGCAAGACATGGGGAAAACTATGGGATGCTATCTATAACACTGCATTATTGTTGGTTAACAAGGCTCTATCTAAAGCTAAAAACACTGCCTCCATGGGACCAGATGGTGTCCCAGGCTGTCATACGCAAGCTCCAAAAGGAATTAACCCCGCATCTTAATACCCTGTTCAGTCTCAGCCTCTCCACAGGATATGTGCCCATAGAATGGTGCACGGCAACGGTGGTCCCTCTACACAAGGGTGGGGCCACAACTGACCCTGGGAACTACCGACCAATAAGCCTGACGAGTCTGATCTGTAAGGCTATGGAGCAAATCATTATGGGACTCATAAATGGAGAGATTGGGAACCTCCAGTCACCTGGACCCCACACAGTTCGGCTTCGTCAAGGGCAGATCATGCCTCCTGAACCTGGTGGATTTCTTTGAGACAGTTACTCAGGCTATAGATAAGGGAAAGGAGGTTCACACTGCTTACCTTGACCTTGCTAAAGCATTTGACACCATTCCCCATTCAGGTATTATTGATAAGCTCACCATCCTGGGCATAAACCCTTACGTCACAAGATGGATCGCAAACTGGCTCTTAGACAGATCCCATAAAGTAAGAGTAGCAGGATCTATGTCCGAATCCAGACCAGTAACGAGTGGTGTACCTCAGGGCTCTGTCCTGGGGCCCCTCCTGTTTAGCATATACTTTTCAGAAGTACAGGCAAGCATGGAAGGGCTGTGGCTGACTAAGTTTGCGGACGACTGCAAACTGGGTGCTATAATAGAGTCTCTGGTCGACATAGAGATCCTCCAGAAGGGCCTAAATGAGACTGCTGCATGGTGTCAAAGCCATGGACTCAAGCTAAATGCAAAAAAAAATGCGTAGTAATCCCCTTTGGAAAAAACAGAGTACCCGCAAACTACAACACAGGAGGTATTCCCCTGAAATCTGAAGAAGAAATAAGGGATCTAGGGACCCAAGTAGATAGTCAGCTTTCCTTTGATAACCATGTTGCCAATGTGGTTAGAAAATCCTTCTCTGTGAACCATCTGATCACGAAAGGGTTCGCATCAAGATCTAAGGATGTAATGGTGCCCCTCTACTCTTCCCTCATCAGACCCATTATTGAGTGCAATTCACCAATTGGAATGTACCTGGCTAAACATCTCCAGCAGCTGGAGAGACCACAGAGGTACCTAACCAAGAGGATTACTGGCCTCAAACAGTTGCCCTATGCAGCACGAGTGAAAAAGCTAAGACTGTTCTCTGTTGCATACCGCTTTCTCAGAGGCGATCTCTGTCTAACGTACAGAGCCATGTCCAACCCAGAATTGTTGAACATGCTCCATCTTAGCAAAACCAAATCTACTCCAGCTACAACGCTCTAGGGATATAAACCTCAACACAACAATGAATAGAACATGCTGGAGGGATAGATTCCCTTCGCAGAGACTTCCCTTACTATGGAACAGGGTCCCGATCTACATAAGACAGAGCCCCTCACTATCACTCTTCAAGAGGAACCTTGATGAGTGGATGGGTAACAGAAAGTTCACACCAGGGCTCACACCAACAGCACTACTAGATAGGGGCCAAGGGTACTAGCTGCTAGTACAAGGCTCTAGGGAACTACTAAAGGGGCGGTGAATACCGCACAATGTGGCTGGACTAATATATGCCTTCGGGCAGATAGCCCAGTACCAACCTATGAACCTATCTACCTTTGGGAAGAAAATAGTTGAGTACTGAATGGTTTGAAGCCCACAATGAAGTGCTGACACCCCTGATTGAGAAGAAGAGACAGGCACTGACTGCATACAGGTCTTCGCCCAATTAGAACTTGCAGGCACTCTGGTGTGCTCAGAGTCAAGTGCAGCAGGTAGCTGAGTGTGTGCACATGACTATTAGCTCCAGCATTGCTTCAAAATTCAGCAGACTGCGGACCTTGGTAATGTGCAAAATTGCCCCACTTAAGTCATCCACAGGCGAGGTCTTGAAGGTCAGAACAAAGCAGATTGAATGCTGGGTGGAATACTACTTGCTGCTATATGTTCTAGAGACCATAGTTACAGCTAGCAAAAACATCTGCAGATAAGTCACCTAGGCTGATGCTACAAACAAGGTGTTTGTAGAAATGAAGCTGTATAATGCTGTCCACAAAAGACAAATCAAAGTTCCTTTTAAAAATAAATTTTAATGTTTTCAGAATTAAAAGTAGAAATAAAAGTTCCTTTTCATTTATAAACGCTAAGCGCTTTCAAAAAAATCTTCATCATATATATATCATATATATATATATATATATATGTTATATATTATATATATATGTTATATATTATATAGCTACGTGATTTCTTCAACATGTTAAGGCATTCTAACAAAAGAGTTACTTCATTGAGCAGGGGGAAAGCCTGTTCTCGGATTTCAAGACAGAGAAACGGGAGATCGACTCAATACAATGGCTCACTGGTTCTAGGATATCTGTCTGAAATATGTTGAACCTTGGGGTTCAACCTAATGAGATCATAAAACACTTTTAGTAAGATTATTTATGGAGAATATGTGGATGTACACAAAATGTGTAAAAATTGTGATTTGAGATCACAGTGAGAATGTAAGTAGTAAAACAACCGAGTCTGTATATGGCTACTTTTTTGAAGCCACGTGCATAGTAATGAACAGCTCAGTATTGGCTAAAGTGTAAATATAAGACTCTAGCAGAGGCTATATAGCCTTTGAGGATGATTGGATATTTGAATCAAGTATACAGTAGAATAGGTTTTCTATTCGTTAAATCACCAGCTAATTTAAATATATGAAAATGTCAATCAAGGCAATGAATCCACCTTTAAAGGATATGGAGATGTGTCAGCAATAGAGGGACCCCCATTGGCCTTGACGGTTTTAAACAGGATGAACAAATGTGATACTGATTGGTTGCAGTTTGGATGCATGGACTCTCATTGGTCAATTAATTGAATGATTTTTTATTTAAGTAAAACTGATGTCCCACTTCCCTTATCGATCTGATGAAGATTTTTTTTGAAAGCGCTTATCGTTTGTAAATGAAAAGGGACTTTTATTTCTACTTTTAATATTGAAGACATTAAAATTTATTTTTAAACAGAACTTCCATTTGTCGTTTGTGGACAGCGTTATACAACTTCATTTCTATAAACACCTTGTTTATAGCATCAGCCTAGGTGACTTATCTGCCGTTGTTTTTGCTGTTCTTTTCATTTGGCAGTACAACCTCAGCAGTGGGAAGGTATTTTTCTCCATAGTTACAGTTAGAACCCTGAATGCCATTGAGACTCTGCCAACTGTGACTGAACTTGATGCTGAGCCCTCCTTGAAGAAAGTCACCGATTCACTGAAAGCGCTCTGTTGTGGAAAAACCCTGGGAAAGATGGTATTCCCTCAGAAATCCTTAAATGTGCCAATGGTACCCTAATCTCAGAGCTGCATGCAATACTTCGCCAATGCTGTAGAGAAGGTAGTGTATCGCAAAAATGAGGGATGCCAACATAGTTGCTGTCTATAAGAATAAGCTTGATAAAAGTGATTGTAACAGCTATCATGGCATTTCCCTTCTCTGTATTGTAGGGAAGTTGTTTGCATGTGTTGTCCTGAAAAGGCTCCATGTTCTTGCAGAGAGAGTTTACCTCGAGTCTGTCTGGCTTCACAGATGACATGGTTTTCTTTGTTAGGCAAATACATGAAAAGTGCAGGGATCATAACAAACCTCTGTATATTGCCTTCATTGATCTGACCAAGACATTTAACTTTGTCATTAGGAAAGGTCTGTTTGAGATTCTGGCAAAGATTGGCCTTTCTCCAGTACTGCTTAGCATTATCAGGGCCTTCCATGAAAGCATGAAGGAGACCATCATGTACAATGGATCAAAATGCAAACCTTTAGAGATTCTCAGTGGAGTAAAACAGGGGTCTGAACTGACTCCAGCATTGTTAGGTATCTTTTTTTTTTTTTTTTTTTTTGTTTTGGTGAAATTTGCTTTCAAAGCATCTACAGAGGGTATGTTTCTGTGAACTAGAATGGATGGCAACCTCTTCAAACTGTTGAGGCTTAGTTTGAAGACCAGAGTGTGTAGGAAGTTTCTAGGGGAGTTCATGTTCACTGATGGACGCAGCTGATGTGGCTTACACACGGCAAGAATTTCAGTCACTCATGACTCGCTTTACGGATTCATGTATGGAACTTGGCCTCACAGTCAGTTAAAAGAAGACCCAGGTAAAGTGGCCAAAATGTGGGCAATGAGTCATCAATTAGGGTGAGTGACTATGAGCTGGAGGATGTCCATGAGTTTGCGTAGCTAGGCTCTACAATCTCTGACAACTTGTCACTTGATAGCAAGATCAGCAAGTGCACTGGAAAAGCTGCCACAATGTTTTTCCAGCTGACAAAGACGAGTATGGGCTATTAAGCTCACTGTGCACACCAAGGTGCAGGTTTACACAGCCTGTGTTTTGAACACACTACTGTATGCCAGTGAAACATGGACCTTGTTCTCAAAACAGGAGTGGCTCAATATATTCCGTATGTGCTGCCTTATCTCATGGCAATTTTAAGTGTTATTCTAAGCCTCTTAGTTTCAGTTTAAGCACTTGGGCTTTAGGCCTACCACTTAGCTCTCCCTGGCCCCTCTTCCTCAGATTTTGACAAATATGGATGGACAGTGTCCTACGATTTCTCCTGCCAGCCTGTTTGATATGGGCATCCTGAGACAGTGTAGCAACTGCCTCATGTACACAGACAACCATCTACTACTACCACCTAGGAACACAATTTGTGAGAGATGCAATTACATAAAGAAGCTAGAGTCTAAGCTCTCTCCCTCACTAGAGAAGGTTGTCAACACAATTGCTACACCTTGGACACCACCCACAAATACACAACACACCCACATATGCCAACGTCTTGAACAAAACAAACCCAATCAAAGGAGATCTCAGAGGCAAAAACACATGAGAACTCCTCAACCCTGTACACCACATACCATGCATAGGCCACACACCAGTGTCTTGCAATCACTAAGGCCTAATCATAAATCCAACATATTAGTAATAGCAGACTCAGTTGTGAGACACATCGATGTGCCTCTCACCAGGCTGGATAAGAAGAAAGACACGGTTAGTTTGTCAGATGCCAGAATCTGCCATATCACACACGTACTCAAGTCTCTCAACAACAGGTACTGTTATGACTCTGTAATAGTCCATGTTGGTGTGAACGACTTGAGGTGTACCTCCCTGGACTTTATGAAGAGAGACATGATTGAGCTAGCTGAATGTGTCCCAGGCAGGTATGTCCCTAGCCTTAAGCAGCATTCTACCATCACCCAGAATGATGCCTCAATACAAACAGAAAATGATTGACTTTAACAATTGGCTTAGTTTCTGGTGTCATTCCAGGGGGATCCAGTACCTGACAGCCTAGGAAGATATGATTGACAGACCACGATGCTTTGCTAGAGATGGCCTGCATCTGTCTCACTTGAGCTTCAGGCTTCTGGAAAAAGGCCCTTGCCTCCCCATAGTGCCTTTTTTAGAAAAAGCCATGAGGTCAATACTAACAACATAAACATTTCAACAAAATGCAAATTAGAGGTCATGCTGCTAAACACTAGGAGTCTACACACGAAACTGCACTCATTGCAAGCATTGTTAACCCTGGAAGATGCTGACATTTGTGCAATCACAGAAACCTAGTTCAAAGCTGTGGAGAGCACCCCATCCTTACTTGGTTACTCATCCTATCACACATTCAGACCCCAAACTGTGGGCAACAAACCCAAAGGAGGTGGAGTTTCAGTATATATTAACGACACACACACTTCCAGGCTGGTCAAACAGTTTGACTTAGTGGAGACACTCCATATGCAGTTAACCATTGACAAGACCCCTACTCAAATTATAGCTAGCTACAGGCCCTCAAATTTGACACACGATGCCCACTCCACTTACCTGGACCTCTTCAGATCTGTCAAGATTCAACCCTTTACCCTGATCCTGGGTGACTTTAATTACCCAACCATCGAATGGAAAAACTACTCATGCCAGAACACAAATGCTCGGAGATTCCTCGATTTTATCAATGCAAATGCCTTGGAACAGCTAGTCGATACTTCTACAAGAGGTGATAATATCTTGGACTTGGTATTAACCAACATGAGTAACCACTGCAGCACCCCTACAGTATCATCCTCCCTGGTAAAATCCGACCATAAAGTGGTCACTTTTGAAGTCACCATCTCCCTTGACCCCCCTTTAGCTAGTGTCAAAGAAAAAAACTTCTCCAAAGCTGATTACAACCTCCTGAAAAATGTCATAAACAGCTTCACAGTCCCATCCCCCACTGTAGGAACTGGCAACAATATCCAAATCTACATCTAAGTACTATATGAGCATTTATATAGATGCATTGAATCAGGAATACCCGACAGGACAAAATCATTCTCCACAAGGAAGAGTAAACCTGCCTGGTCTGCAATAAATAAACTGTATAACAAAAAGAATAAATTACTGTCCAGGACCAAGAAGGAGCAGGTGCCCAATTGGAAGCAATCTCTGCTTAACCTAAACAAGCAAATAAGAGCACTACTGCAATCCTCTAAAGCCAACTTCGAGTCCAAATTAGCCACATCTACTAGAGACAGTCATAAGCCCTTCTTCACATATGTCCAAAATCTCAAAAAGGAGCACCTAGATCTGTTCAGAACTGGTGGTCAAGGACACCTCATACAAAAATGCTGTAGCTATAGCCAATATACTGGCTGACAGATTCAGCGAAAACATCTCCCCTTTGTCCCCCCATCAGGACATCCCCAGTACCTGCCCCCCACCCCTCATCTCTAGGGAACAGGTTATCACTGCCCTCTCAAAGGCAAAAAATACAGCCTCCATGGGACCCGATAACATCCCTGGCTACATCCTACATGAACTTGCAGCACCAGTAGGCACCCTATTCAACCAACCTGAGTACCGCCTTTGTCCCAGCTGAGTGGAGGACAGCCACTGTCATCCCATTACATAAAGGTGGCGCGATCTAGACATCAATCCATATGTTACCAGATGGGTAGCAAACTGGTTCACTGATAGAACCCACCTAATCAAAATAGGGGAAGCCATGTCAGTCGACCCATAACGAGGTCATACCACAGGGATCAGTCTTGGGCCTCTGTTATTCGGGATATACATCTTTGAGATGCAGGCAAAAACCAGTGGACTATGGCTGACCATGTTTGCAGATGACTGCAAGCTGGGCACAGTCGTCAATTCCCCAAGTGATGTGGACATCCGTCAAGAGGGTCTCACCCAAACAAATCACTGGTGCCAGAAACATGGCCTCAAGTTGAATGCGAAAAAATGCATCATCAGCCCCTTTGGGGAGAGTGACATCCTCACATATCACATTAATAACAAAGTCCTAAGTACACAATCAGTAGTGAGGGATTTGGGCAGCCAGGTTGATAGCAACCTGACTTTTGACCACCATGTTTCTTCCATTGTATGGAAAGCTTTCTACATAACCCACCTAAGTAAGGGTATCTTATCCAGGGACAAAGAGGTCATAACATCCCTGTATTCTTCCCTTGTAAGGCCAATTATTGAGTACAATGCCCCCCCCCCCCCCATGGCATGTACCTCGCAAAGCACATGCAGCAGCTGGAAAGACCACAGAGATTCCTCACCAGGAGAATCCAGGGCCTCAAACATCTACCCTGCACAGATAGACTAAAAGCCCTATCCCTCTACTCAGTTTCATACAGACTCCTCAGGGGTGACCTCTGTTTGGCATATAAAGCATTCTCAGACCCCGCCTTGATGGGACTGCTGCATATCCTCAAGTCAAGCACCACTCGAGCAACCCATACGCCAACCTCAACTTGGTCTGTGATATCAATAGGACTTGTTGGCGGGACAGATTTGTGTCCCAGAGATTCCCCCATCTGTGGAATAGATTCCCTCTTCAAGTCAAGCAGAGTACCTCATTATCCCTTTTTAAGTGCAACCTGGATAACTGGATGGGAAACAGAAAACACCCCCCTGGGATTCCACCTGTGTCCCTGCCGGACAGGGGCTTTGGGTGCTGACTTGTCTAAACATGGGCTAAACTCTTGGCTAGGCTTATAAGGGCCTCAGGGCCAATAGTCTAGTAACCTCCTATGATAACATCCCCAACAGCATACTGCTTGAGAGGAGGGATGTCACCTCCATGTTCACCCTCCTGCAACAGAGACGTGTAAGCTGGTTGGGCCACGTCTCATGGATGACGGATGGCCGAATGCCAAAAAAAACCCTCCTTTTTAGAGAGATGAAGTCTGGAAAGAGGCCAAAAGGGTGACTCAAAACTGCACTACAAGGAGATATGGAAGCCTGACCTCAGCATTATTTCCATCAGTGTGAACACCTGGTATTCTCTCACCTCAGACAAGATTGCCTGGAAATGGAGGGTCAGCAAACCAGATATTGACATTAGAAAGTTTAGCTCCAAACTGCACCTTTGATGTATATCAAATGTAGGAACACACAGGATTTCATAGCATCGCTGCCGTGTACCTCACCCAGCTAGTTAAAAGTACTGTGCACAGAAATGACAGCTTCACTGAACACACAAACTTCTATCCAGTGTGGAAGTGGTAAGTATATCCCTTGTGTTTTGACATACGCAGAGATAAACAGCAATGGGAGCAATTACTAAACCAAAAAAGCCAACTGTAGCTAATTGAGAAGCTTTGCTACATATTACTGTTTTTTTTTTTCTTGCTGTACACATTTTTCTTAGTTTTTCTTCAGTATCATTTGAATAAGTATAGAAGGAAGACACCATCGAGAACTCTATTTATTTATTTAACATTTGTTTACCGGGAAAGTCTGACTGGACACAGGTCCTTTTTCATTTCAGCAGAGGTCCGGGGAGAAGAGCTCCATGAGTAACAGTAAATTTCCATGCACACATTACAATAATCAATAAAGTAAACAAAATGTAGTATACATAACATACAAATTTGTTACATCTTGACAACAAACCCTAAGCTTTGAACATAGCTAGTACTATTTGTAGGTATGACTTATGTCAAGATATAAGGTTAAGACAGGTTGGTAGGAACAAAGGATTAAACACCGGGGGAGAAGTTGGATATGTTTTGGGTATACTGTGATGTATCAGAGCACTCATAAGTAGTTAGTACAAAATCTTTGTTTTATTTTTATTTTCTTAAAAAATAGTTGACTTTTCCATTCTTTCTTATAAGAAAATGTCAGTTGACTCTGCTGGGCTATTTTTAAAACAGGTCAACATTTATGAGTATGCCTCCATAGAGATTAAGGCCTTTACTCTTACTACAGGTCTTTCTGCCATTGAGGGCTGTTTATGCTGCTAGATAAAGCAGCCTATCACAAATGCTTAGGCTGATTCAGATGACTGAAATTAAAGTAATTGGAGAGAGATGGGAAGTTATTACATATTTTTAATTAAATAGTTCTGTCCTTGATCTCTTGATGTGCCACAATCAGCCATTCTGTAGTACTGTATATGGTACATGCTCTTTGATGCAGTTTGTGTATATGCATGTGTGGATATGTTTGTGTGCGTTTGTGTGTCTGTGTGACTGTGTGTGGTGGTAAGGCGTAGCAGGGGCTGCACTATGTGTCTGATAACAAAGAGGTGAAATACATTGCTGTGGCCATCACTTATGCACTTATTCTTTTTTTTTATCACAGTAAAGTTGGGTTTTCTGAAGAATTTCCTTATGCAATGGCATAAAAATGCTTAAATTATATTAAAAGTTATCTTACTGTGTTATCCTGTGAGGTTTTTTGTTGTGTGAGTACACCATTTTGTGTAAGTTTTTGAGTCAGTCAAGTAGCTATAACTATTGAGTACATCTGTGTGAATGTATGTTTGTGAAGGGGAGTATACTGGGATGCACTAATATGTGACAGCAATTAGTTTAAATATAGTATTGTAACCATTTATTATGCATTTAATTATTCAGGTGATCCTAATCAGACAGCTGATAAGTGCAGAGTTGGTAAAGTGTCTGTAACTAGTGGGCACATCTGTATGTGGTGGGAAAGGGGGGGCTGGTGTGCATGGAAGATTACAATAGGTTTCAATGTAAGATTCTAGCAGAAACAAGCTCAGATATGTTACTGTGGCCATTAATTATATATTTATTCATTCATTTGATCACAAACAGACATCTACTGTGCACAGAGTTAGTAAAGTGGATGTAAATGGTGAGCATGGGTGTGTGGGTGTGCTTGTGAAGGGTGTTATAGTGGGATGCAATGTATGCATCTGATAGAAATAAGATGAAATACATCACTGTGGCTATGTATTTATTCATTTGTTTGATCACAGTAACACATCTAAGATGCATAACATCAATATAGTAGTTTTAATCGGTGTGCAGATCTGTGTGTGTGTGTGTCTGTATTTGTTGTCATTATGCAGTCATTCATTTCATCACAATCAGACATCTGAGTTGCACAGAGTCAGTAAAGTTATTGTAATTGGTGGGCATATCTGTGTGTTTGCATGTATGTCTGGGTCTGCAACGGGTTACACTTTTTATGCATCTGATCGCAGTAAGTTGTAATACATTACTGGGGCCATTATTTATGCATTTATTGATTCTTTTGATCCCAGTTAGACTTCTGAGGTACACTCAGTCAAAGTGGCTATAATATGAGGACTTGCAGGCAATCTGTGGTGAAAGTGATTGACTACAGGAGTCATTTTAAACAGTTGTTGATCTGGCTTGACAGGGCTAGTTCATTTGAAAAATACAAGCTGAAAAACAGTGCTGTGACTATTGTTATTTTTCATTTGATCACTATCAGTCATCTGAGGTGTATACAGTCAATAAGGTACCTCTAATGAGTGGGTAATGAGGTAGTCTATGAGTAAAAGGGATTAATCACAAATGTCCTTTTTAACAGTTATTGAACTGGCTTGGCAGGCCTAGTGCATGTTTAAATAAAACAAACTAAAATATAATAATGTGACTATTACTAATATTTTTTATTGCAACTGGACATTTGAGACATTTTATAGTTAATAAAGCTGCTATAATGAGTGGGCACTGAGGCAGACTATGGATGACTATGACTAACCAAAGCTGGTGTCTAATCAGACATAGAGTTATTGATTTTCTAGAATATATCCCCACCCTTATCCAGTTAACCTCTACCCATTTTGTTGCATCCTGTAGCCCTCTCATGCTTTGAAGTCACCAACTGCAATAAATATTTCCCTCTTTATCTGTAATGTAATGTTTAATAAAAGTACTTTTTCTGCACATTCACTTTCGGAATATATGTACTTTATTTCTTTCAAATTTATATGTGTTTTATTCTACAAACTTCACTCCAGGAAGCTTGGGAAATACATTTCCACTATTATCAAAGACATGTTTTTCTTTTCTTCATTATAGGCAACACATGACTGAATGAACAAATTTGAGCAACATATTTTGAAAACATTTTTCTTTGCTGAAGAAAGGAGAAGGATACTTATCCAGAGCCGGATCGTGGTCAAATGGGGCCCTAGGCAGGGTAATGGACCCCCCCCCCCCAGGGCAGCCATTCCAGTGTCCCATTACTCAGCTATTTCTCCCCAGTTTCCATAAACAGCTTTTTTGTTTTACGTCTACAGTGATCATTTGGATTTAATTTAAAACTTTTATTTCAAATTTTATAGCAGAAATACTGATAGGCATTTGCTGAACAAAGCAATACAGTCTCACAATGAAAACAGACATAGCATTACAATTCCTCTGCCCTTGAAACTCACAATCACTGAAACAGCATTGGAAACCCACACTCAAAGAAAATGCATCTGGCCAGTGCCAGAAAAAGCTGTTTTTAAATCGTAGGCCCCTTGCACACATTGTAAGGACCATGCATACATGTATGTGTTCTTTGATTCACCTTCCTGGTTGTATTAAATTTTATTCCTTGTGTAATACATCACCACTTGTTAGAGCATGTTTTAAATTTGTAGTTTTGAACATTTTTTTCCAGGAAGCAATGAAAACATTTTATGAACCAATAATGACAAAACTGCCCAGTTCAGAACATTTCAACCATAAAAGTCTACTCAGACGTCTGTCATTACAATACATCAATATCAGTCAATATGTACAATCTTTGCAGAAGTAAAAGTCATCTGAATAACTCTGCTTTAAAGAGATCTGTAATTAATGAAGAAGTTGCTGCTAGCAAACAACTTTATATTTCAGTGTTTCATTCTACAAATTCAGTGCCTGCTGCCCTTGAAGAATAAACTGACTGTCACATTAAAAAAGTGGTAAACTGGTAATACTGCAATAGGGGATGGATGGCAAACTGACAACAGGTTCATAGTTATTAGACATCTCATCCAAAGGAGGACATATTCAGGACTGCAGCACCCTCCCCTTAAAGTACAACACAGTATCAGCAATTCATCTACATGCTGTGGGAGTATAACCCACAGCTTTCATTATCCAAAACAAGTGTACTACCTGTTGTGCTACTAACAGTGCTTTTAAATTATTTAGTACAATAGTCATACTGTTTGCTAAACAAAACAGTTGCACATTGTATACAAACTTAGCATGAGCAGCAGTAAACTTCTCTTCCATTGAAGCTTACAATTCCTTGAAAACACACTTGAAACTCAATTCCTTTGTAAATGCACTTGACACTCCATTCCTTGAAGCTCACTTTTTTAGCAGCTTGGTGGTTGGGTTGGAAGATTCAGACTCTTGTTTCCTGTCACTAAGGTACAAGGTTTGTGCATGGTGTGACTACCTAGGCAGGTGCACACTCGCATGTACGTTCATACAACTTCATTCATGTCCCCACAGACATGCACACACATGCCCATGCACATACACACACTAACATGCTTCCACCCTGACAACTTCACTGAACTTACTTGCAACACAGGTACTCCCATCATGTTTTTACAGTGGTTACTTTTTCTTCCCCGAATAAATTTCACTCTGATGAGCTATTGATAAAATTGCATGGCTGAACAAATTCAGAGCAACAGACATTTCTGGAGAGAGAACGTGACTGATTGGCATTAGCAACTTCCTTGAGCTGCTGGATTAGCATGCAGCTCTGTGCATGATACCACCATCTCTGCTAAAGCCCCCAATGTGGGGAAATCCTCAGGAGTAAAGCAATCTATGAATTGGAAAGGAATAGCTTGGTGGGGAAACATCTGAACTAAAGCTTCACCATTGTGTTAAATCTTTCTGAATCCCAGCAATTTTTTTCGAATTTTTGCAGTTTCTTTCTTTATACCCAGTTTTATCATTTATATATATATATATATATATATATATATATATATATTCACTTTATAACCTCGAATTACTGAAATGTCGAATTTCAGTATCTCGAGACTATAAAACCGAATCCACAAAACACCGACACAAAAAAAACGCGAAAGTCAAAACACCGAAAAAAACGCACACACAATACTACACATACACCACAACACCCACATCACAACAAAAACAAACAAAACTACATACATACACAACTCATGCACACCCCCCCTACTTATATATACTAACTCCAAGATCGCACAAACACAAAACAGAAGCCGACTCGCACACGCACATTCTCCGACCCCTCACACACGCATCAAACACATCAGCACACACACACACACACTCTAACTCTCACTCACAACCCTTAGAAAACACTTACCTGACACAACACCTACATCCACACACGGCACCGCGCACCATCAAAACACAATCCTGGACATTACGCAGCGTAAGGTCATAACCGCGAATTCGACATATATTCGAATTCGCGATTATGGGCTTTCGCTATTTTTAACATTCGGCTTTATAGCCTCGAGATACTGAAATTCGGCATTTCAGTAATTCGAGGGTATAAAGTGAATCCATATATATATATATATATATATATATATATATATATATATATATATATATGGTATTAATTTTCGAGCTTAAATTTACATTCAAATCTGTGGTCTGTTTTCTAAGAGACTTGTAAGAGGTTGTATGTTTGCTGCAGTTCATGCTATTACTGTATTACATGTTATATTTGTATTTTTGTTTGTTCTTCTATTACTAAAGCAATAAATGAGGCTTCTAACAGTATTAAGTTACTTTTTGAAATAACCTTGTTTTTACGTGGTCAGCATTTATTCTATATACAAATGAGTCCCCCATCCTTTTCTGTGACGTCTTTCCTGAATTATGCATTTGGGCTACTCAGTCATGTATGTAGTCATTTCTTCATTACATTTTATACTATGAAATTCAGATGTGTACCTCTGTAGCATCTCAGTGGGTTTAAGATTAAACTGAATTTGTTATAAGCTTTTAAAAGTTCCAGTGTTTTTCATGAGTTTAAAAACTTGCAGATACAGAGAACCTGTAGATTCTATTTACTTCTTATTTCTTCTTTTTCCATCTGAAACAAATGATGAAGTTCTTGAAAGGAAAACTTGACCATTGAATGTGGTTATGCTTATTCCAGAGTTACCCTTTCTCCCTGTGATATTGTTTTCATATGGTTTGTTGTTCAGAAACCCTTCAATAGTCTTCAGTTTTTTCTGTCTATTTTCTATTTCATGGATCATGAAGGTCCCATCATGTTTTGCCTGTTCTAATCTCACATTGTTTCAGAAAGAAATTTGTCTCTGACTTTGTGACTAGGCTAGGCATAACATTTTCTTAAATTCTTAATGTTGGACGCTATCCATAGTTTTATACCCTGGACTGTGTGCTGCTGAAGTTGGTGAAGTGCACACACTAACAGTGAAACGTGTGAACTCTTTTCTAAACAAACTAGTAAGTGTTGTCATTTTTGATGAGTGAAGTGTTGCCTTTGTCTGTATAACTATATATAATTTAAGGATAGTCTAAAAATAAAAGAAATAAATACTGAAGAATTCTTGACATCTTTTGAAATGATGACAGCCATAATGAATGAACAGGGCTGTTAAACTGAACTGGAAGGTCTAACAATTTATGTAGAGTATGAAGGAAGGTCTGGCAGTTAAGGACTGCATTGCCTTCTTAAAACCTTGCTATTTAATCAGTTTATTTTCATGAGTGTTTAAATATATAATGATAAAAGCTTGTAGCAACCTTCACTTAGCAGTTTGTCTTTTACAAGTCATAACCATGACACAGAGTGACTCCACATTTGTGGAGCTGACAAAGTAAAGAAGTGAAATGGAAGTAGGTTGTCAGGTCTTTCTTCCATATCACACATTCACACACACATATCTATGGACACTTTAGAACCACTGATCCATTTACATCATGAATTTGAAATCTGGGAGAAAACGAGAGCACACGAAGAATACCCATCTGAACACAGGGAGGGCATTCAGACTACATACAAAAGGCACCCCAGCCAAGAACCAAATTGAACCTGTTATTGTGAGAATAAAATGCTTCCCATTAGCACACATCGTAACAATTCAGCGAAAACAGAGAACTGACACTGTCCAGAGGCTAAGAAGCCACTAACTCATACCATCTAAATTAGACGTGCCCAACCTGCGGCCCTCAGAGCTCTTCCGTGCGGCCCTCAACCTCTAACTGCAACATCGATGTACACATACCCCAAAACACTTTTTTTGTTTTGTGTTTTTCACTCTCATGACCTGTAACACTAATGTCGGTGTGCGCATGTGCCAAAGCATCCTTCTAGTTTTGTTTTTGAGCCAAAAAAGGGTCAGTGTGTTTACGCCATTATTTTGCGGCGAACAATCCATGTATGCGTGTGTGTGTGTGTGTGTGTGTGTGTGTGTGTGTGTGTGTGTGTGTGTGTGTGTTCTCACTGAAGAGGGACTCCTGTATGGATTTGCCGCTGTTGCCTTTGAAAGGGACAGCAATTACCTGTGTTAATAGGTAAGTACGGAGTGAGTGAGTGCATGCATGAAAGCAGAATTGTGTGCGTGAAAGTAGAAGAAGAGTGTGTGTGTATGTATGTGTGTATATGTGTGCATGACAGAGAGAGGTGAATGCACAAAGAGGCTAACAATGATCAGTCTACCTACAGAACACAAACAAGTTAGCTCACAAATATATCATACATTAAGAGTACACATTCATTAAATTGTGGCTTTCCTGCCAGGGAGAGTATTGTATTGAATATGAACTCATACCTCTTAACTGTATGGATTTTCAAAGAATGTCTGAATTTTTGCCTCATCTTCCAATTTGTGTCTTTTGCTTAGGAAATAAAAGTAGTCATCCAATGTAATGCAGTTCCAGGGAGTAAGAATGAGACAACAGCCTGGGGTTAATGGGTCAGTAGTGAACTGACTATGTAGGACTGTAGCATATAAAGTTGTATTGTTTTTTCAGACAAACAAAAAAGCACCTAGTACTGTTATTTCATTGGTGGGTTCTAAGCAGTGATAGATTGGACAACAGTAAGCATAGCTTTGGCGGGTCATCAATACTGGCAAATCAAGTGGGCACAATGTCATTTTTTAATGTTGGGGATTTTAGTGTGTATGTGTGTGCTTATGTGTTGGGAGTGCTGCAACATTAGATGATTATTAAAGACAGACTTACAGACTGTGGAAAATATGTTTCTTTGTTTCAAAACCTAATACTTGGGTACGCAGCTTCTTGCCATTTACAGTGGATGGATATTTACATTTAATGGACAATGTATTAGCCTGGGCCTGTGGGGTTCTGAAGGATGCCAAGTCTACAACAGCCAATGTCTTGTAAAGTGACCTGGAAATGGATACTGGGATGTTACTGAAAAAATATAGTAAGTGGGCTTAGAAATATAGTTTAATTAGCACCCCAAACAAACACCCACACACCCACACATAACATTCACAACCACAGTGGAACACAGTCAGAGTGTCCAAGGTCACAGTCTCCCAAGCAACACACATTCCTACAGACACACTAGTGTCACACACACTAGCTGTCGGAGACCAGGTCGTCATGTTCTCAGAGAGGCCTAAGGTCTCAAGAGCAGTCATAAGGAGAGGTCACAGTACTGACCCTGGGCATAACGATATGAAAGAGACGCATCTCTCAGGTACAGCAGGTCAAGCAGATTGATTTGACTCTTCAGTCACAAGACACCAGGCTCCGACAATATGAAACTGAACATTGAGGGAGACCCACCAAGACCCAGACAACAAGCCATTACCGAGAACAGCCAGGATCATACCTTCACCAAGAGAGTGCTGACCTTCACCTATGATACTGCTTCTGCCTGCCAATTGGCTTAAAAGCTTTATAAATTGGCAAAATTTGTTTCAACCTGGAAACCTGGGAAAACGGCCACCCCTAGCATACTGCTTTTAGGCAAGGCAAATTTTGCACCTGCTCACCCTGGGATTTAAGATATAAAACATATTGTAAACCTGCCTCTTGCCAGTTTTTAGGCAAGCCTCAAATCAAGGCCTAAAACCCTAACCAAGGCTCAAAAACAAAAAAAGGATGGCTGAAAACAAAAAGTCTAAATGCTGTGACAGAGGCCTGGATCCCTCGCACCAAAATACCCAAACAGAACATGAGAGTGCACCTCCAGAGCAACGACTCGATGCTCCTCAAGAGCCACCTGGTATCCCCCCCACTCAACAGACCTCCCTTTATCAGGTCTGCATGCCAACCATCAAGTGCACAACAACCCATACGAAGCAATGACACCCCCCGCCACCATAGGTGACAAAGGACACCTGCACCAAAGAACCATGTTACACAAGGTTTCTAAACAAAGCAGGCTATGCAATTAACACTCAATTACCTCACACACTCTAAACTCAATTACCCCTCCTGGAAACTCTAGAAAACACAAACATGGAACACATACACCAAACACCATACTACAGCCTGATTTCAATTACCCTCATATATTCGCTGCTAACACAATCAGCCCACATGACCCAGCCCAAAAGTTCCTGGAATTCATAAACTCAAATGCCATGGAACAACTAGTCACCATCCCCACAAGAGGAGATAACATATCATAACCATCCACCAGTGAATTCCTCATCAACAGTGTCTCTCACTCACCTGACCCCACTTGGTGAGATCTCAAAAGGTTGTAACCATCCCTCTCAAAATGGAACTTAACACCTGAAATAAAAAGATCACAAAGAATCTTTAGCCCTCTTCTCAACTAAAAAGACACTCTGTGCCTCCTTTAAGGCCCCAAACACCTGGAAAGCCCACCTCCAGCGGCTGAATCACAGATCAATGAATCACTTACAAAAACAAAGACTAGCACCTGCAGGACTGCATGGAAGCACAACAAGCAAAAACAAAGACTCTTTTAAACAAAAAGCAAACAAACTAGGTGGACCTACACAAATATAAACAACCTACCACAAAAAAGAGCAAAGAACTAAATAAGAACAAACAAAAAAACACAAAGATCAAACAAATAAAATAGCTAAAAAAAAAGAAAAGACAACAAAAATAACAAAGCAAATTAAAAGAAAAAAATAGAATCAAAAAAAAGAATATGCTCAGAACTTTTAGCAAAGTTAGACTCCCTGAGAGGCAAAGTCCAGATATGCTCTGTGACAGGTCAACTGAGATGTGGATCCCAAACCTTCCCAAAACCCCCAAAAACACACCAGCTCCGCAAACCACTCTCCAAACTTCTCCAGCTCCCCAAACCAACACCAATTGGAGCCCAAAATACACTTCCAGAGAAACATCTCATCCATGGTCCAAAGAAAAACACAGCATCCATGGGAAACAGCATCTCACCCAGCTGATAAGGTCCTCCAGGCTGGCAAATTAAACCCACAGCTGTAATTACTGTTACAGGCCTCTGACTGCTCTCACCCTACCACCACACAAACGCTGCAGCTGATTGCGCACTGCAAACTTGGTACCACACTGCCATTGGAGCCTAAAATGCGACCGCATGATAGTGGCCCATTAGATACCTAAGCCTGGTAGCCATGGAAAGGAATGATATATGGACCTGATAAAATTAAGCTTGACTTTGATCTTGGTTTTTTTTTCCACTTAAGTTTGCAAGCCTTTTAAACAGTCATTGCCTTTTAATTGATCAGGACAGCCACAGTCAATACAAAGGAAAGGCAGTCCATACAGCCTCATACGACCTGGCTAAGGCCTCGCTCAGGCTCGATACACCATAAGTAAGATGGGTTCATTGAATCACTCAAACAGTCCTGCATCAACCAGAGCTCAGAAACCAGTGACAGAACCAGAGGTCACCCCATGTCGCCATGTCAGACTCCGTAGCTCAGAGCATGTCAGACTCACAGCTGGTGTCTGCTCTTTCTTGTCCTGGACTTTGTTTTCTACTTACTACAAGCAAGTACACACACAAGCAAAAATGAAAGTAAAGCCGAAAAGTTACTGCGACTAGTACCGCAAACTAATAGACACAACATATCCAGATATCCTTCTGAAGGGAAACACAGACACAGAATGCCAAAAAATGTGCCACGGCCCCAAAGTTAAATAAAAAAATATATATACAAAAAAATCCAAATACCCCAAGAAACCTTTAGGACCCAAACCACTGAGCACAGAAGATGTCATCAGGTGGGAAGTCACCTCAGGAGTATGAGGTTGACATCTCGTAGTCACATATCCCACATAGCTAAGAAGAAGTAGTTATCTACACCCCATATCCTTATCATGAAGGACCTCTCATTCTCATCTAGACTCATCACTCATCACTCATCTGTATCATACCAATGTCCAATGGATGATTCCCATTCCCATGACCGAATGTATCTGACCCGACACTTGCAGCAGCTGGAGAGGCCACAAAAAAATCTCAGAAAAAAGGAAAAAGGTCCTATGGAAAGAACTCGAAACTGCCCGACTGAAAGAACTCCAGCTCTATTTTCGGTGACTCTTTTGCTCAGAGGTGAGACCAATACAAACATACAGTCAAATCCAAGATTTGATTGGATCCATCAAAGCAAAAAAAAAATCTAGATCCATCAGACTTAAATTAAAGAGACGAACCTTGACACACGGCACGTAAGGGGAAGATAGATTCAGAGACCAAACCCAAAGACAAAATATGCTGTGGAACAATGCAGAGCACCCTGCTGCAGAGCACTTCAAGAGAAATCTTGAAAGAATGGAATGGATGGGAGAGATACAGAGGGATTACAGGTACCCCATTGTGTCACAGAGGCACACAGAAACACAAAAAACAATGGGCCATAGTTCCCAAAGGGGTAAAGCCACAAAGCGAACAACGATGGGCTAGGCTTGTAAATGCCCTCGGGCAGATAGCCTAGTATGAACCTATGAACCTATGAACCTATTAAACAAAGTGTACTTTCAATTTGCAGGCCATAATTTAATGTATTTCAGGTAGTCCAGATACTGGTAGATTGTATACCATTTAGACTTAATTAGGGAGAGCTGTCATTCTGGGGAAACAAGCAGCCCTAGTTTCAGTGAAGGCTCTGTGGTTGCTTGCAGGTTCATAGGTTAGTACTAAGTTAACTGCCCTTGCGAGCCATTCAAGCTTAGCCAATTATCCCTTGTGAGACTCGAACCCTGCACCTTGTGTTTGTAAGGCAAACACCTTAACCACTAGGCCACCCTCCCTAGGAAGTTGCAGGATGTTGACGCAATTTGTTTTATTTATTATTTTTAATGCATTTGTCATTTCAAAGCATGGTTTTCTTTGATGCAAAAGAAGGCATGACTGAATGAGCCATATAATGTTTGACAATGATGGAATAGAAAGATTATAAGTGATGTATGATGTTTTCAGCTACAGTTGTTTCAATGGTGTCTGTGATGCATAACTATTTTTGGGGCTGTGTCCCACTTTCATTTTTCACTTTGTCCAGATTTTTTGCTCTGAGATTGAGAGGTATGGTTCCATACTAAATCAGAAGTTGTATTTACCTTGGAAGACTTTTAGGCATAATTATGAAAAACTGAGCCTTTTTAATATCTCTGCTTATTTCCAATATAAACTGCCATGTAACCTCGCAAATAACCTTCTTATTAAGCTACTTTACTACTTTTGGAATTGACAGGAATGATTCATCTGTTCAGACATAAGCATAGAGTGCTAATGTGACTTTGATTTCTTTCAGCAGTCTGTGGTTTACTTAATCAAAATAACTTTTCTGTGTTTCTGTGTGTGTAATCAGTTTAACAGTTTTAAAGATGTTTTCCAAAAACAAATAAATATATAATAAATAAATAATCCTCTCTACACTTTGAGCTATTGACAAAGTCTGGGAATTTGTTTTTTTCAAAAGTGAAGGTCAGCATTACAGCTCAGTAAACTGTCAGTCTGTGAGTAACTTCTGCACAAATTAAAATGTCTGAATGTCAAATGGCTTTAGATTGGAGGGAAGTTTATTTTTATTTATTTTATTTTATTTTACATTTGTTTACCGGGAAAGTCCGACTGGACACAGATCCATTTTCAACGGAGGCTCGGGGAGAAAAGCTCCAAAAATAACATAAAACAATATAATACAATACATGAGAGAGATAGACAGCAAATTATGGATGTAGTACTCATACAATATGGCAGAGATTACATCTCGTAACAGTGAGAATCACTGAGGTACAGAATAAACTTAAAAACATTTTTTTTACAGTTATAATTACAGCAAGGCAAATATCAATGATTTAAGGTTTTAGGAGAAAGTTCTGAAACAATCTTTTGGTATGGATAAACCTGGGGATTGACGCAAGTTATATGTTTACACCAGTATGTAGCATTATCTTAGAGAGTTTATGGTTTTCTTATTGATTTACTTTTTGCCAAGCAGTTGTTTGTTGATTTATTGATGGTCCTTTTGGTGGTGGGAAATTACATGGATGAATCCATCTCTATTATGATTTTTTTTTTCAGATATTTTGACTTCCAGACAATTTCATTCAGTGAGTGGGTGTCATGTGATTACTGAGTTTGCCTATTTTACAAGTAGGGGCTTTATTGTGTGTGTGTGTGTGTGTGTGTGTGTGTGTGTGTAAAAGAGAGAGAGAGATTTAATATGTATACTGAATATAATTTTGCAAATGGAATTCTTAGTTAAACATGCCCCTCTTCTTGGGCAACTAGACTTGAGTAACCATTGCCAATATTAGATCTTAGCCATCCAGCTGGGAAAGGTTAGTATGTGGATTTTTCATTTGGTTTGATGAAGGCTATGCTACTTACCCAAGGACTACGTTTATGGCTATCCATCCAGCAATTGTGTTGCTGAACTACATTGTTTGATAATGAGAGGAGCTTTTTACAGAAGTTGAAGGTTTTTCTGTCAAGAACCTGTCCATAAAAAGTGGCTTGTTTATGTTGCAGTGAAGGCTGTGGTCTTTGTAGTGAGCGTTTTAAGTATAACCGGCATTTCTGATGTAGAGGAAGTCTCTTAAGGCAGGATCTTTCTTAGCCTGAAAAGCAAGCCAGTGATGAAATTTATAGGGGCCAGTGAGAGACAGAGGAAAGCAAGAAGCTTTTTAGTCTGTTTGGATAACATAGTGAACTTAGTCCTTTGACCTTTTTCTGTCAGAAATGGTTGTAGTCTTTGTTTTGGCAGGGTAATGTCCTTCAAGGATGCATCTGCAGTCATAACATATGGGTTGTCCTGCCTCAGGCAGCTCTTCGGTCGGCCGGATTCAAAAGTCTGGGTCTGGCCTTGGCTGATGTCGCACTTTCCCCGACGTCAGAGCTTCTGGGGTATAAAGGCATCAGCCGACGCCATTTTCCTCAGTCTTTCTTGCCGCGCGGTGCCCGAAGCAGAAGCTGTTCGCAAGTGCCGGTCGGTCAGATCCAGAGATTTCAGCTACCAAGACTTCAAAAGCTAAGTACCCCGTTGGGGACTCTTTCTTGCCTCAGCCAATGTCAGACAAAGTAAATAATTGTTTAACTTGTGGGAAACAAATACCTCATAAGGATTTCCATTCTTACTGCCTTCCTTGCTTAGGCCCAGACCACGACGTATCAGCTTGTTTAGCCTGTGCCTCCTTCAACCGACGGACTCTTAGACGTCGGTCGGAGTTTGCAGAGGAATTTTTTGGTACCGCTTTTGCTTATAAAATGCCGTCGGAGACTCCGACTTTGCATATGGTCAAAAAACGCAAGGAAAAGGACCGACACTTGTGGCCCGCGGTTTCGGCTGAAACCACAGCTAGGTCTACCGCGAGTGTCTCAGTTTCGGCTGAAACCGAGTCCACGGTTATTACTACTACCGAAACCATACCTCCGACCACCGAGGCCGGAGAGGCCCCGGCTGAGTCGGCTTCAGAACTCCCTACTGAAGCTAGTGCTCAAGAATTGTCCGACACCATACCTTTGGACATTTCTACCCCTGCACGTGGGGCAGCTAGGCCCCCAGCTTCTATGTCTATTAAGGCCTTCTCCAGGGCTAAAGCTGCCAAACTTTCAAAAGCTTTGCCTGTCAAATCTACTTCCCAGAGGCCTTCCTCTAGTTCTCAGATTCTCAGTCTTGCTGAGGACCTTATATCCTTAATTAGGGGTTCCCAACCTCACCCAGACAGGGCCTCCCAACCTCCTCCAGACAAAAGGCCCAGGACTGATCCCTCTGAACCTCTCTCCTCAGATTACTCCACGGATGGATCTGATTTGTCAGACCATCAGGAAGGGGCCTACTCGCCTTATGAGGATTCAGATGCAGAAGATTCTATTCCTTAGGCCTCCCCACCTGAAGAATTTTCCTTTGGGGAGACTTTACACTCCATGAGGGAGCACTTTCAATGGCAGGGTCAGGATTTCTCTGATTCTAGAAAAAGATTAAGGACCTTTTTGCATTTGCCCCAGCATAGGGCCTTAGCCATACCACCTGTTCTAACTGTAATTGATGATGTGTACAATGATGTCAGTACTGCACCTGATTCTCTTCCCCCGGCCCCTGCCAAACCTGGCAGATATTACAGGGTCCCGGATTCTCATTTCCACCTGTATAAAGCCCATGCTGCAGACCCAGAAACTATTTCTCAGGGCCCTAAAGGGGTTGCAGCTGCTAGTGCCAAAAATCCCCTACCTTCTGAAAGAGAGTCTAGAGCATTAGAGAGATGGGGAAGAAAGGTTTATACATCTGCTACTCTTTCTGCCAGGGCATTAAACTGTCAATTCCATATGATACAGTACCAAGAATTTTTGTTAGATCAGCTGAATAAGAAGCTTTCTTCTCCTGAACCTTGAGACCGTAAATCCCTTCAGGATTTGGTACACAACTCTCAGCAGGTCAGTAATCATTTCTTAAAATGTGGCTATGATGCACTGGAGGCTTCATTTAGATCAGCTATGACTGGGGCAGTAATTGAGGCATGCCTGGCTGAAGGAGCAATCTTTGCCAGACCAGGTCAAGGCTAAACTCCTCGATGCTCCAATGGAGAAACAAAATTTATTTGGCTCCCCTGCACAGGAGATTCTAAAGAAGGTGGAAGAAAAAGCAAAATCTGTGCAAACAGTAAAGGAATTCCTGCAGGTCCAACCTCCGAGGTTCAGCAGAAACTGGCCTACAAAGAATTGGTCCTTTCCAGACACCTCCAGAGCACAGAGGGGCAGGAACAGACGCCCTAGAGGCAGAGGTCAATCAAAGGGTGCCTACAGGGGCCGCCAGTGGCAGCCTGCCAACCAGAGGAGTAGTGCCACAGCTACAACTACAACCACTACCACAGGACAGACCCAATGACTTGACTCTGATTCCGCCTACCAGGGATCAACTGGAAGCTCCCTTGGGCGGAAAGCTGGCTTTATTCTCGAAAAACTGGCATTGCATTACAAAGGATACATGGACATTGCAAACAATAGACAAAGGATACAGGTTTCACTTCCACACTTTGCCAAAAAGGGGCGGAATGCCAAACCTTCCACCAAACCAGAAGGCAGAGGCTTTAAGACAAATCAGCAATTTACTTCAGATGAAAGCTATAGAAAGGGTACCATCTATAGAACAAGGCCAAGGATTTTACTCCATATTATTCCTTGTACCAAGAAAAGAAAACCAATGGAGGCCTATTCTCGACCTGTCCGCACTGAACACATATCTCATTGTGCCAAAATTCAAAATGCTGACCCTACAGCAACTTCTTCCCATGTTGGGCAAGGAGTCTTGGCTGGTGACTCTAGATCTCAAGGAGGCATACCTGCACGTCCCTATCCGACCAGATTGCAGAAGACACCTCAGATTTCTTGCAGGATCAGAGCATTATCAATTCTCTGCATTGCCCTTTGGCTTATCTACTGCACCCAGAGTATTCACGAAATGCCTGGCATCAGTAATTGCACATTGCAGACTTTAGGGAATTCAAATTTATCCATACCTGGACGACTGCCTAATACAAGCGGACAACAAGAAAAAATTGTTAAAGGACTTGGCCTATGTCATACACCTGCTACAGGCCTTGGGATCACAGTCAACATCCAAAAGTCAAGACTAGTGCCATCCCAAAGGATAACCTTTTTGGGTGCGGATCTGGACACAATCACTCAGATGGCTTTTCTCACAGAAGAAAAACAAAACAACTTCCAGATTATTTCATGATTTTGACAAGACAAACTCAGCTTACTGCAAGGAAAGTCCTGCAGGCCCTGGGTTACATGGCATCCTGCATAATCTTGATTCCACATGCCAGGCTGCATATGAGAAAATTGCAATGGTACCTAAGGAATGTATTGTCTCAACACAGTCACAGTCTAGAAACCATGATACCAATCATTCCATGCCTTCAAAAGGAATTCCTGTGGTGGGCTCAGGCCTGCCAGTCCAACAGAGGGTTGCCTTTCAACAAACCAAAAACAAGGCAGACCATCACCACGGACGCCTCAGACCGAGGATGGGGAGCACACATGGAGGACAAATGTATCCACGATCTATGGCCTCAAGGGCAGCTAAGCATGCACATAAACCAAAAGGAAATGCTGGCAGTGAGGCATGCTGTCGAGGCTTTCAAACCATTCCTCCAGCAAGGACATCTGTTAATAAGGACAGACAACACCACGGTCATGTGGTACATAAACAAACAAGGAGGCACACATTCCTACCCTCTATGCCGGATGGCAATGAATCTGTGGAACCTATGCCTGAATCTCAATATCCAGCTGCAGGCCAAATTCGTACCAGGAAAAGAGAATTCACTAGCAGAGAGCTTAAGCAGAACTACCACGGATGCACACGAATAGATGCTGCATCCAGACATCTTCAAAATCATAACAAACAAATGGGGAATGCCAGAGATAGATCTGTTCGCCTCCCCACTCAACCACCAACTGAAGAAATTCTGCTCAAGGACATACCACCCACAAGCCTGGAGGGTGGACTCTCTCTCTTTCAGCTGGAATGCCATAACAGTATATGCCTTTCCACCTCTCCCATTGATGTACAAATTTCTACTGAAGATCAGGGAGGAACAGCCAAAGGTGATACTAATAGCTCTGGACTGGCCAAGACAACACTGGTATCCGCTACTGAGAAGCATGTCTCAGGTGAACTCATGGCCTCTTCCCCTATGGCCTCTTCTTCTAACGCAGAACAATTTCAAGACCCTGCATCCAAACTTGAAAACATTGCAACTAACTGCCTGGAAAATTCCTTAAAACCAAACCAAACTGTTTTATCTCAGAGGGTGAAGGACATTATCCTGGAGGCTCGCAGACCTTCCACAAGGAAGACATACTCAGCTAAATGGAAGAGATTTCTCATTTGGAGCACATCAAAGGGCACAGATGTCACAGTGGCAAACCTAGCACACATCCTAGAATACTTAGCAGAATTGTTCCACAATGGCCTGTCTTATTCTTCCATTAAGATTCATGCTTCAGCAATTTCAGCAGAATACAATATGGATCCACCTATCTTCTCTCACCCTCTTCTCAGACAATTTTTGAGAGGGATCAAAATGTTAAACCTCCAAGGAGACCCCTCTACCTGCATGGGATCTCAATTTTGTGCTGGAAAAATTGACACTACCTCCTTTTGAACCAGCAGCATCAGCAGACCTACAGTTTTTATCTTGGAAAACTGCTTTTCTTCTGGCAATCACTTCAGCAAGAAGAGTATCCGAGTTACAGGCATTAATGGCAGTGCAGCCTTTTCTTATTTTCCACCAGGATAGAGTGTCACTGAGAACCAATCCTACTTTCATGCCAAAGGTGGTATCCAGGGTATCCTTGAACCAAGCTATTCATTTGCCTACATTCTTCCCTAACCCACAGAACAAAGGAGAAAAACTTTTGCACACCTTGGATATACACAGACAACTACGCTACTATCTGGACAGAACTAAAACCAACAGAAAAACTGACCAACCTTTTGTAGCATATGCAACTGGGGTGCAAGGAAGAGCAATTCCCAAACAGACAATTTCAAAATGGATAGGAAATTGCATTCGCTTTTGCTACTCCTTTCATGGAAAGACAGCTCCTGAAAATATCAGGCCTCATTCCACAAGGGCCACAGCCACCACTACAGCTTTCCTACGAGGGATGGCTACCAAGGACATTTTAGAAGCTGCTACTTGGAGCTCCGTGCATACATTTGCCAAGCATTACAATCTACCTTTATACTCCAGATCCCGAGCAGGGTTTGCAACTGCAGTTCTGCAGGGGATCTTAACTACACCATCCTTCTCTTAGTACCTCCTCCCCAGTTTGGCTATGGTATTCTACCCATATGTTATGACTGCAGATGCATCCTTGAAGGACATAGTACAGTTTTGTACCTACCATAAATGTAGATGTCCGATAGGTATGCATCTGCAGTCAGGATTACCCACCCTCCTTCCCCTCTGTGGTATTCCTAGGGTGCTTACCCCTCTTTCAGCTAGCTGGGGGAATCTATTATGGTGTATTTGTTTGTTTGTATATATATGTATATAATTTGCTACTGTTTGGAACTTTTCAGCATTTATCCAAATTTAGCCTTCCTAGAGGGCACCTGGCATCTGAGGCAAGAAACACTGAGGAAAATGGTGTCGGCTGATGCCTTTATACCCCAGAAGCTCTGACGTCGGGGAAAGTGCAACATCAGCTGAGGCCAGACCCAGACTTTGGAATCCGGCCGACCGAAGGGCTGCCTGAGGCAGGACAACCCATATGTTATGACTGCAGATGCATACCTATCGGACATCTACATTTATGGTAGGTACAAAACTGTACTTTTTGCTGAGGCACATGCCAAAAGGGGCATTGCACTCAATAATGGCTGTTGTAAAGGAAGAATATAGGGATGTTATGACCTCCTTGTCCCTGGATGAGATACACTTATTAATGAAGTGGGCCATGTAAAAAGCTTTCCTTACAACGCAGACAACGTGGTGGTCAAAAGTCAGGTTTGTATCAGTCCGGGTGCCCAAGTACCATATGACTGATTGCTTGGTTACAACACTGTTATTAATGTGATAATTTGTGGGGACATCACTCTCCTCAAAGGGGATGATAATGCATTTTTTGGCATTTAGCTTGAGGCCATATTTCTGGCACCAGTTATTTGTTTGGGTGAGACCCTTTTGTAGCTTATTCAGAATTGTTTTATTAAGTCAGTAATGTGAATTCTTTACTTTATTGCAAATTTGTTGGCGTATTTTTGTGGATTATAGTATTGTAGGACTGCTGATGCTGACATGGTTTTCCCAGTCAGAAATGCTAGTGCTGTAGTGAATATCTGTTTATTTGTAAAAAAAAAAAAACATATATATATATATATATATATATATATATATATATATATATATATTTTTTTTTTTTTTAACTAAGATGTTAGAGTTAACTGTTAGATTAGAGAATTAGAATTAGAATGAGAATTAGAATTTTAAGGCAAATATTAGGCATTTATTACATTTATTCATTGTTCAAATGCACCTACAGTACAGCCAGGAGGTCGACTGTGGCCTTCCGGAGCAACGAAAGAGTTAACTATATGATATATTTTATATGCGGCCCCAAGACCATTTCTGTTCACTCAATGCGGCCCCAGCAAACCAAAAGTTTGGACACCCCTGAGTCTAAATGAAAAAAGAACTTCCTTTTTATGTCTTGGATGAACCATACAGAGCAAGCATAAACTGCATTATGTAAAAGAAAAAAACTATGGAATACAAAATGTGAATATGATATGTCCTATTATAACCATTTTGAGATAAAAGATATGCCCTGGGATTCAATAACGCTTACATAGTGTGCAAGAATAGTGTAAGCACTACTGCACAAAATATGTTTGCCGTATGATCCAGTAAACAATCCTGGGGACATGCATGAGCTTGGAAACACTATTCCTGCATGGAGTTTATTGAATCCAGCGGATGTTTAAGTACAAGTCTAGCACTGTTTTGTATGTTAGACTGCAACAGGACTATCATCTGTGCTTATGCCTTATAAAATGTGAATGGTAAAATAAAAGTATGTGATTGAATTTGCAATATGCATTTTTCAGTGATATGAAAAGATGTGAGAACTTCAGTATATAAAAAGTACATGACTTTTATATCTGAGGATTGTAACTGCTTCCTGCTGTGAGATATAGCAATTATACTTTAGATGTGAAATCTGTAGCATGCATATAAAACAGTAACTGTAATTTTTAGCCACAGGGTTACATGATCTGTGACTATTGCTAGGCCGGAAAGCCAAGAGTTGGAAAACAAATAGGTAAATGTGGAACTTGGCTTAATTGCATGTGTGGCTTTTGCATGGAAAAGATAAAAGTCAAATAGTTAAATAAACAAGAGTTAAGATATCTCTGCCTGAGATGTGTTATGAAAATTCAGCCTGTGCTCAGTGATACAGTTAAAAATAATATGAAGAAAATGTAGCTGTAAATAGATGCTTTTCCTTCCTGTAATTTACATTTTTAAAGTGATTATTTTCTGTTTATTCTGTGCAAGTCTATATTTCCCTGCATATTTAACTGTTAACTGCATAACTTAATTCATTCTTTCATAAGTGAAGTGTTTTATTATTCACATTTAAAAAGTTTGTACTTGATTATCTGTTTGCTGATTTATTTATTTATTTATTTTATTTATTTAACATTTGTTTACTGGGAAAGTCTGACTGGACACAGGTCCTTTTTCAGCAAAGGCCTGGGAGTAAAGCTCCATGAGTAACAGTAAATTTTCATGCACACATTACAATAATCAAAAAGGTAGTATACATAAGAACATACAAATTATTACATCTTGACAGCAAAACCTACCCTTTTAACATAGCTAGTATTATTTGTAGCTATGACTTATGTCAAGATGCAAGGTTAAGACAGGTCAGTAGGAACAAAGGGAATAAACACCGGGGAAGAGGTTCGATATGTTTTGTGTATACTGTGATGTATCAGAGCACTCATGAGGGGTTAGTACAGAACATAGCCACTTATTTTTTAGATAAACTTTAAGTGATGGCTTAAAGTGGTTAGTGGATGAGATTGAGATGATGGAGTTAGGAAGGGAGATCCATATACAAGATATATAGTTTAAAAAGTAAAGATTCTCCTGCAGTGTTGTTGTCCTTGGAGACAGTGAGTAAGTTCTTGTTGTTAGAGTGAAGTGGTCTGCTGGAACTGTAAGGAAGGATGAGATTTTGTAGTGCAGGAGTTCTAGTTGATTGTGTTACAATTTTGTTGAGTTAGAGAGAGTTGGTTGTAAAGAATAATGTTGGGAAGCTCAAGCCAGTCTAGTATCCTTAAAGCTGTACAATGACGTGTTCTATATGGGCAGTCAGATGCAAACTTAGCAATTTTATTATAACATGCTTCTAGCTTAGATAAGTCAGTTTTTCTTAGATTAGTGAAAATTGGAGAGGCATATAGTAGAGTGGAGAGCAGATGGGTTTGTGCTAATGTAATTTTGGCCATTGTGGTCAGGAACCGTTTGTGCCTATATAGACTTCCAAGTTTCTTATGGATTTTTTTTTATAGTTAGGGAGACATGCAAGTAAAATTTTTGGGTTTGTCTATTTCCACTCCAAGAAGCTTTGTACGGGTTGTCGGGGAGATCACAGTGTTGTCTTTGGCTATTATGTTAAATGTTGGGCATGAGATAGATGTCTTGTTAGGTTGGAAGTGTAATAATTTAGTTTTGTTTGGATTCGGGATTAGATGGGCATTGTCTAACTATGTTTCAACAGAAGTGAAAGATTCCTGTGTTTGAGAATGAAGAGTTGATAGAGAAGTGGCAGCACAGATAAGTGTTGAATCATCTGCAGACTGTATTATAGAACCATGTGGAGTA
Organism: Protopterus annectens; assembly: GCF_019279795.1. Classification (NCBI taxonomy): domain Eukaryota; kingdom Metazoa; phylum Chordata; order Ceratodontiformes; family Protopteridae; genus Protopterus; species Protopterus annectens. The sequence goes on along the minus strand of NC_056732.1, from coordinate 718,465,744 downwards.
GCTGTGTGTAGATTATTAGTAAAGAGGGAGTAAAGGAGCAGGCCCAAGATAGATCCTTGTGGGACACCAATGGATAAAGGAAGGCATGGAGATAGGTCACCCTGCCGTAGAACAGACTGTTGACTGCCAGATAAATAGTTATGAAACCATGCTGTGGCAGATGGTGAGAAGGATAAGTTCAGTTAGTACATCTATTAGTTTGGAATGGGAGACCATATCAAAAGCTTTTGATAGGTCTAGAAAGATGGCAGATACAAAGTTGTTGTTATTCCTGTGATGGTTTATGGTATTAGTGAAGGATAAGAGAGCTGTAGGGGTACTATTTGATGGGCAAAACCCATGCTGAGCATTTGCAAGAAGGTTATTTGTTAGTAAGAATTTCAGGACCTAGAGATGAATGTACCTTTCGAGTAGCTTAGAAACTGGTGAAAGAATAGCACTTGGCAGATAGTTTGTCAGTTCTGGGGAAGGTCCCCCTTTATGAAGTGGGATTACATGGGAAATTTTCCATAGTTGAGGGAACTTGTTTTCGAGAATAGATCTATTTATAAGGACTGATACTGGGAAGGCTGTAGATTCAGCTGCAATTTTGAGGTGTTCACTGGGTAAATTATCTATGGCAAGTGTAGTAGGTTTTAGTTTCTGTAGTAATTTTTTTATAGTGGCTGTAGGAACTGGGGAGAAAGAGAATGAGGCATTGCTAGTTTGTAGATTTGGCTGGTTTGGTACCTGGAGTAGGAGTTTGCTGTTTGGAAAGGGTTTTAGCCTCTCAAGCACTTTGGACTACTGTAATTTACTACACCCTTGAAGTTACTGTAGTACTGAATGCATCCACACATAACTACATGGCTTATTGCTCATTGCTTCCAAAAACACAACTATCTCCTGGTGTCTATACACCAGTTATTAGCAGGACCCTACTAGTAAAATGAACATCTGTGTTAAATTAGTTCATACCAGTAGTACCCTTCCTCAGAACTGGTTTACAGTTGCTGTTCATTTGAGATAGGCCTGCTCTGTGGCCTAAACACTGCCTCCCTATAATTCATACTTGCTATTGCATGAGTAACAGCTGTGACCCCTTTTTCTCTATGGTGCAGTTCTACTCAATGCAACAAGTTTCTTAAACTCATGATGGCCTATATTGAATTGCTAGGTTTACCACCAGTATTGATAACGCCATTATTTGTTCCTTTGTTAATGCCACTGTAGGTTACTTGGCCAGTCTTCTGTATCTTTAACTCCATGGAATACACAGCCTTCCCATTTAATTGCATAGGTAGTTTGGTGGCCTTATTATTTGAAATACTGCCAAAGAGCTCAGATCCTGACATTAACTGAATATGAGTTATTGGCTCAGCTTGTAATGGTTTGCAGTCTGACTGTCTAGTATTTACCTATGAAATTGAACTAGTCCTTTAAAATTTCAGTACCCAGGCTTTGGAACTACAGTCCAAATGACCTCTATCTTGCTTGTCAGTTAGAAATTTACTTCGTGTAATTGATGAATTCTCTGATGCAAAGATAAATGTCTGTCTGATTTCAACATCTCCTCATCACTTCCTACCTCACCCTTCCTAATACAATCCCCCTCTTTCACCTTTCATGTTAATTCTGTCTCTCCGTTAATGTTATCAAACATTAGAGCTTTTACCTTTTAACTTACTTCACCCTTACCACCTCATCCTAACTCTACATACTCCACCTGTCTACACTTCCATCATTACTTACCATTTCATGCCTATTGTTTAGCACCCCCTCATACAATTCTACCCTTGCCCCATTGTTTGACTTGCAGTTGCCCCAACACTCCTTTTGGTATCTGTCCCCTCTTCTCCTACTGGCGTCTACATATCATGAAAACTGGTTTCTGTAGACTGCATGCTTTATAGTATACGTATTTTGTAGGGATCTGTAAATTCGGTCATGAAACAGTCCAGTGAAGTGGATGTTTGCAGCCAGACTGATAATGATCATTTTCTGTGGTAGCGTCATCCTTTTCCTTGAGATGCAGTGGCCTCATAGTTAATTGGAATTTTACTCTTCATATGTTTTATAATGGGTTTTGTCTTTGATGCATTGTTCATAACTGTGTGGTCTTTCAAAGAGCAACCATCGATCAATAAACAGCTCCCCTGAATGAAACACCACGATCCACAATATCCAAATCCTTTATTGAATGAAGTACATAAGCAGTAGGTTAAGCGCTTTCATCTACTCAACGTAGATTTCTTCAGAACAGCTAATATATTTAATACTACACTTTAAATACTTTCTAAGAGACCACCAAAAATAATTACCTAACCAAACATTCACTAGAATTTAAAAACACAGAACAACAATCTTATTTTTATCATATAAACTGATGAATGGATATATAATTAAATAAAATTCATTAATATAATACTAAAATAAATCAGAACCTTAATAAAATTCTCTTAAATACGAAATATAAATATAAATAAATACCTAAAATTCCTACTAATAAATATGATGTATCCCTATATATTGAATTAATAAAATGTATATATAAAGAAGACTAACATCATTTGATCCATTCTTATACTATAATTAATTTCTTAATAAAGGTTTGGTGGGAATATACTCATTGATGCCTGGTGGACTGGCTGCATTTAGTCTAATCTGCCATTGAATCTCTTTTTCCCCTAGGATAGAGTTGATGTCACACCCCCTAGGGTTACTCCTGACCACTTCAAGAATGGCAAATTTAAATGAAGTGAATGTTTGATTGGTTAGGTAATTATTTTTGGCGGTCTCTTAGAAAGTATTTAAAGTGTAGTATTAAATATATTAGCTGTTATGAAGAAATCTACGTTGAGTAGATGAAAGCGCTTAACCTACTGCTTATGTATTTCATTCAATAAAGGATTTGGATATTGTGGATCGTGGTGTTTCGTTCAGGGGAGCTGTTTATTGATCGATGGTTGTTCTATTGTTGGATTCCCTGGACACATTTTTGTAGTCTTTCAAAGAAGCTGTAAGTGGCAATATCATATTCATTTCATGCTGTGATGTGCAGCACCAAACTATTAATTATTTCTTTCTGTTAAAGTGTATTTTGTTCATTGGTTTCTAATATTTTTACTAATTATATGCTGTATTCATAAATACATTTGCATGTTTACTTTTTCCTTCTTTCTCTCGTGAAAGAAGAATTTATTGTGATCTGCCTTCACCAAAATTAAATGTGGCAGTGCCCACAAGCTTACCCAAAATAAATTCACGTACTTCTCCATTATATATCATGATATCAAAGGACACTGTTACCTATTTTATTGGACAAGTTTTTGTTTCATAGAAATGGGTTTGTTGAGCTTCTGGATAATTCATGCTTATTCACATTAAGAAAAAGTAAATTCTGTTTGTAGTAAAAGTAGAGTCAAGCTGGTTGCAATGTTTATTACTTTGTGGCTCAATTCTGACTGACTTTGCCATTTTATCTAAATTGCATGCCCATGAGGTGTCATGTTGCTTAAAACAGTATAGATTGACAGTAACTGATTCCTAACTTTCATCTTGCAGACCCTGTTAGAATCCATGGTTGATGCTGCTGATGGCCTTTGTCCTCATGTGATGAAAAAGGCAAACCTTCATCAAGACCTGATTGAGGCCAGTACAGAGAAGATCTCAATTCCTCGTACATTTGTTACAAATGTGCTCCTTGAACAGTCTGGCATTGATATACTTAACAAAATCAGGCAAGTCTAAATCCCATTATTCATAGACAGCATTTATATGTAACACTATATTTCTAAATACGTATACAATTTCATTTTGAATGTGAGAAATTACTGTAGCATACTTGCATTTAAATTTTTAGGAGAAGTTCTTTGAGACTTTCCATTTTCTTTTTGGTATACTAAAACCTGGAATGAACAGAATGTGGTCTATCATTATGTAATATTACGAAAGGACTGGGACACTATGCTGGGTGGATGAGATTGAGTAGCTGCTGCCAGCTGTTCCATCCTGAAAGAGAGTTGCAAAGCTCACTTTTATTATGAACACTAGATGCAGTTTGAGCCTGCTGTGAATCCATGCTGTCATGGTGCATTTACACTGGTAGCCAAAGTGAATTTAGCATGTGGATGTACATACTTCCCGGGGACAGCAGTGGTAGAGCTCAGAGGAGCTGCTGAGGAGGGATGCTTTTAAGGAGGAGACTACTGCTCCACCTTTCAGGACCAGCAAGCTGGCCAGTTACTTCAAAGTGCCTCTTTCCAGGAAAGGAAGGGTTGATTGGAGTTCCTGAACATGAATGAATAGGCTGTAAGTCTGCTGCCTAGCCTGAGAATGCTTGTCTTCCATTCACCCAGAATGAATAGGCCCATTAGGTACCAGTCACTAGTGGAATTATCGGATGAGGCACTGGGAGGAAGGAGGAAAAAAAGTCTGGGACATCTTCCATGTGTCAGTCTTTTTTCCTTAGTCCTATATACATAGAGATTTAGCCATAGCCAGTAGGGTCATAGGCTAGAGGAGGTTTTCTAAGTGAGAAGAAGGTAATATCTATTTATGACAGTGGCCAAATGTTTGACTGACTAATGCATTGAATGTAAGTTAGTAGCTTCCATTGGTCCCATAGTATATACATATTATTGTGTGGCACTTGATTACAGTGACAAAAAGATCTTGTGAACTTCATTTTGTATGATACTTCAGTCCTTCACTGGCCTCCTTTCTGGTGTGAAATGGAGACCTTTTCATTCCCCTTCATCATAACATTTTGCTGTTTGTAAAACAATAGTCCTTTTCAGTGATATTTTTCACCATTTTTCTCCATCCTTATTGTTTTCAAGCTCACAACTTAAAGTAAACTAAGGGCTCACTGTCCTTGTACTACCTTCACTGTGGTGGTCAACCAGCGCTGTTGACCTTAACCAATTTCATGATGTATTTGGCTGTGTCATAATGCCATTGTGCAAGTAGTCAGCCGAGTCACTGAGCTCATAGAAAAGCATAGCACACTGAGAAGACAGAAATGGTAATAATGACTTGAAAACAATCATATCTGTTTTTTATACTTCATCAACATTGGAGATATGCACTTGTTAAACCCATCTTTAAGGAAGAATGGAATAGGACAAACCCGGATGCATACAGACCCACAAGTTTCCTTTCACATTGTGGAAAAGTAATGGAGAAAGTTATTTTGTATAAATGTATTGTCAAAATTCCAAAGGGGCTTGAAACCATATATCAGCATGCATATGGTGAAAATCGATCTATAACCATGAGTAACATGATGTTCTATAATGGTAATAATAGCTACAAATAAAAAAATGGTGGTGTGATGTAATTTATATAGACTTAAAGCTTTTTATTGGGTCACTTATCTTCAGCTTTTGATAGGGACATACCCTCTCAACTGTCCAGATTTTCACAGAATTTCCAGATTTCAGACTCATATTTGTGTCTGTTCCTTATACAATTTGTGGTTTTCTGGCAAATTACTGAAGATTGAAGTCACTAAATAATGACATGTGTGAGTTTGACTTCATATACTTCAGAAATGGCATACTAACAGAAAAGTCATGCTAACAGAAATCCAGTTATTCTAGCAGCTTTCTAAATTTGTAAGAGCAATATTTGAAATCTGTCCCTATTTTCTGGGCTTTGTCACCCATCATTTTAGGCTTTGTTCAGATTTCTTGTGCTAAGAGGTTGAAAGTTATGCATATCTCCTGCCCGGTACCTGTAGCAGTCATGCTGCCAGAAGAGCACAGGGTGTCTGAGGTGTTGTCAGGCCTTTATCCCGCTGTACCCTGGGCTGGGCATCATTGTATATTTCTGTCCAGAAATGAAGCTTCTCAAACTGAGATTCAATCATTGATTTATTCAGAATTCTGCAATGACATTTACATAATTTATTAGGTGGGTATTCCATATATAGCTAAGCAGAATGTCACATTTGAAAATAAATGGTCACACTAACCTCTCAGTGAAACTGTCAAAAAAGGGAGGGGGCTTGCTGTCCTTTCTAGGGATTCAAATTTACATAGTGCACTGCTGTTCAGCCTTTGCAATCAACATTTCTGAGGTTCATAAAGCATGTTATACTGTGGTGGTGGTGCTGCGGTAGCGTTGTTGCTTCACAGTAAGACATTGTCCTGTTCGATTCTCAGCTAGAGCGTCTTCTGTGTGGAGATGTACATGAATGGGCGTACCTTCGTTGAAGGTTGTGCGTCAGGGCTGGCAACTCGGCATGTAAAAATCTACTGCCAATCATTAGCGGACCAGAGTTCCGCTGTGGCAACCCCTAACCGGGAAAAGCCGAAAGACACAACATGAAGCATGTTATAGTCACACTTATCTGCTTTTCAAATACATATGAAGTTGACATCTCCTTGTTTTTACCACAGTGATACTAAAGAAGTTTAAATGAATGAAGATTGTTAAACAGACCTCATTTAAAATATCCCTAGACTGCAGCTGTTGTGTATGATATTGAACCTGATGTTCTCAAGTGTGATGTTTAATCCCTTAATTTCTCTCACTGGAGCGGTAACTTTTCTTGACCCGTCACATTGTTGCATGCTGTTGTCATGCAATATTTTATATGTTCTACTAATTGTCTCTTTTTAATAGCTGCTTCTGTACTAGATTCAAGTAAAAACTCTATCAGAGCAGGCTTTTCACTTAAAATTCCCATATTCCTTTCTATTTGCCTGTACTCTGAGGTTAAGTCCTGGTAGGGATGTTTGTTACATTAGACCTATTATTGAGTATAGAATAACAGTATGGAAACCTTATAAGAAAACAAGCATGAGTAAACTGGAAAGAGTACAGCAGGAATAAACCAAGGGCATTCATGGATGTGAACATTTTAGTTTATTATGAAAGACTAAAATATCTGAACTTGTACTGTGTCTCTTACAGACATTTAAGAAGAGACTTTTTATTTAAGTATGTAGGGCATTTAGAGGCAACTACCTATGGGAATGTGTGGGGTTATCAAAAAGTAGTAGTGAATTATCAGTCAACCTATGTAGATTATATATGAATGAGAGGTGTACTAATTGGCTCTCTATGAGAGTAGTTGTTGCATGGAATAGACTACAAAATTACATTAGTAGGCATTAGTTTGAATGTTTTTAAGAACAATCTGAAAACTTATTATGGGAGTAACTGTTTTGGTATATTGTCAGGCCAGAAGGGCATTATGTTCCTTGCCTGAAACGTTTGTATGGATGTATGCATGCATGTGACACTGTTCAGCCTCAGTACATAGAGGGTACACCCATAGTGCCAAAATTTAAGTTCTTGAAGTATGGAAGCACAAGCTGTCTTCACCCTTGTAGAAAGGGATCTGGATCCTCTAAATGGCTCCACTTCTGAATTGTAACTTTGTTCATCGGGGACATTTTGTAACAATGAGGCAGTTTCTGTGAGTTCAGATTGTGTATGAGACCACCTCTGTGTTACAGTCTGGTGTCGCTTGTTTTAATAATTTTGGGATCCCCACTCCTAATGACAATCAAGCCTCTTCTCTCAGCTGCCCTGTAGACTCCTCCATTCCCCATTGAGGAACAAGGTGGAACCTCTTTGGGTTTAGAGCATGATAGGTTCATTCATTCTCTGTCATTGCAGTGGCTTCTTCCCATTGGGTCAACAGCCCGTGCCAGTTTGACGCCTAGAATTGAAGGATTTAGTGTTCTGTCAGTTTGCTGTCAAAGCTGTGTGTAAGATCTGTGCATTGATCTGTGCATTTGTGCCTTGCCACTGTAAACTCATGTATGCAGCAGTTAGTAATCCCACGGAACTCATTGGTAGTATTGTGAGTAGATTTATTGTCATTGAAAATAGTATCACAGGCCTTTTGCATAAGTATATCATTTATTTCATCAGGTTTTCTACTTATGTTAACTGTTGGCATCAGCAGAGGCTATAATTATGGATGGTGAGCAAGAAGATCCTGAGTTGTCTGTATTGTATCTGAAATACTGACATTTCAAGTTGAATTTTGTACTGTTTTATTTAAATTATTTTGACTAACATAATCAGTTACTTTGTGCGTATTTTTGAGTTTTGTTAGTTTACCCAGTGTTGAAGTTGTTGAATTTCCCAAAAAGGGATTGCGTTTTCATTGACCTTTACATTCTCGAGTTTAGTTATGAAATCCTCATGCTGTATACAGATGATGGTTCAGTAGGCTTATATTCTATTACTTTCACTACCACTGTTGTTAATTATTGTATGAACAATTTCTGCTGCTGAGTTGTTTTCTTGGCTTATGACTAAAGGCGTTCCTTTTTTTAATCTTTATTAAATTGTTACATACTGTGATAAAAAACAAAGTATAACATTCCTGTTGTTTTCATTCACCCTAACATTGCATAAATTGCCTTAACTCTTGCCATCCCTTAAACCTCATTTGCTGTGCTGAATATTATTCCCACAAATTCCATTCATTTCTATGTAGTTTGCTTTCTACTATTTCTGAAGATCCCACCTCCAGTAATTTCTCTTTGCAATATTCAGTACTTCGGTTGCAGTTGGTTTGGATTTTGATTTCTGTTTTCTAGTAATTACGTTTTTTGCATCCCATAGCATTAAACTTAGCTGTACTATACTTGGGTAATTCAGATCCTGTATCCCAGCTCAAAAGAATTATTTCCTTAGGTACAACTGTCTGCTTCAGCATAATTTCTGACAAAGTAGTCTGTAGGAAAATTTTAAAATCTGCCAGCTCATTATGTTTTCAGCAAATGTATTTTCATTTACCTCTCCCTTTTCCATCACAACACCAACATTTAATATCTGGCTGAGGAAAAATTCTGTAAAGTCTAATTGAGGTATAAAATAAATATGAAAACACTTTTAAAAGCAAAAATCATAAACGTTATAGACTTTGTTGCGTACTTTAGAGCCATGCATCCTTACTTCTCAGACTCCTCCATTTCTTCATCACCCCTTTCACCTTTAATTTGTAACCTTCAGGTTGAGTTATATATATATATGAATTTTAACTGTATAGCTCTAAAGTATACCTTTAAATTAGATACTCCTAAGCCACCTTGTTCTCTGGGGAAAATCAGCTTATTGCATTTAACTCTTCTCCTCCCAGGTAAGTTTGTTCCACTCTTTATTATTACCCACAACTTCTCTGGCTGGTAAAAATTCTCCTGATCTGTATGTAAAAGTAAAGGGACCAAAGACATTTTAACTGCCTGTATCTTAGTATTCATATCCATAATCAAGAGCTTCCAGCTTCTTAATGTTTGTATTATTTTGTATTTAGTTTATATATCCTTAGCTGCCATAATAGAATCATTTTCGAACCATGCACCTAAGTACATAATCTTGTCAGGTCCCCATAATTATGGGTATTGCTGAACCAATCTATGCATAAGTGTCTAGTTTACAACTATAGCCTTTGCTTTGTATTCATTTATTTTTTTTTATCCTAAAAAGACTTGAAACTATCTTAAAATGGTCCACAACACCAAAATGCTATTTTCTGGATTTATCAAGTAGAATATAATGTCATTTGCAAATAAAGCTAAATTTTCTTGAGTACCATGACAGCTTTATCCTTGAATCCATTAATCCCTTATTTTCTTTACCAATGGCTCTAAATATCAGACAAAAAGGGAAAGTGGGCATCCATGCCTGTTTTTTTCTGTTCAAGCACAGTTTGTCAGAGAGGAACCCCTCTCCTCTTGATTCTTGTCCCTAACCCTTCATGCATCCTTCTTATTTAGTCCTGTTATTCCATCAGGGAATGCAGATGCCACCATTGCCCTGCTCGTAAAATCCACGCTGACTTTATCAAATGTGTCTGGCAGTTGGCACAGAGGGCTAAGGCTGTGAGTTGTAGTTCCTGTGATAAGGGTATGATTCTTTCAGTGCTTGTTCGCCTACTTTGTGAGCTTGAGAAAGTCACTTAACTAGCCATTTCTCTTGGCTCACCATTGAAAAGGGATTGTGTGTCCAGTAGGCCTACCTGATTGACAAAGCATTATTATTATTATTAGTATTGGTCTTATTGTTAGTATTATCATTATTTATCTGCATCAGGACTGCTGGCGGTAGCATTGTTGCTTTACTCTCTGATTCTCTGTGGATCATCATTGTTCTAATATCATTACTTCCCCACTGCAAAACCATATTGGTCCATACCTGTCACTGTTTGTGACACCTTTGGCATTCTCTTAGCTAGTATTGACATAAATGCTTTGTAATCATGGTTTAAATTGAACCTGGTCTATATGAAGCTGGATCCGAAGCTTCCTTAACCCCTTTGTGTAATATAGCCACTACAGCTTTCTGACTTTATCCCTTTTTTCTCACCTAACTTCATAATTTCCACGAGTGCATGTGTTTCTGGAGACCTTCTTCTTGATTGATTATACATTACAGTTTTAATCTCATCTCTTCTTACCTATTAATTGTTCAACTTCATCTTCCTCTGACCTTGGCATATTTAAGTCGTCTGTAAGTATTTCCATTTATATCTTTTCTTGATTTTCTCATTGCTGTGCTTTATACAGATTTTTATAAAATGTCTGAAATTTCTCTAATACCTCTACAGTATTGGTGGGATAGGGGGGTACCTCTAGTAGGTTTAGGTAAGAGTTGTCAGGCTCTAGGGGAATAGATGGTGATTGTACCTTGTCATGATATGGTGAGGGAACTTATCTATGGTGCACTGCACGTAGATGAGCTCAATGGTATTGTGTCTAACCAACCTGGAGATATGTTTGCTGCTAATGTAGATCGAGACATCTCCACCTTTGGCCCTGGTTTGTGCTATTGTTGTTGTAAATGTGTGGAAGGCACTGTAGCATTGCACTGCTGGAGTAGTTTGTATGGCTTTAAACCATGTTATGGTCACAACATAGATGTCTATATTCTTTCCAGAGTGTGAAGGGTGTGGAGTTTATTGTTTAGGCTTGTAGAATTGAGCAGTAGTAACACCTTAAGGGTGCTTGTAGACTTTTTCAATGTGTTGGTAGTTTTGTCTATTTGGAATTGCCTAAAAAAGGCTCTAAGAGGTGGATAAAGTTTTAGCCAATATCTGAGACCCTAGGGGGGGACAGGTGCAGCCCATACTTGGAAAAGCTACATGCTCTTTTGATTATATCCTCCCGTCCTGACAGATATTGGATTGTCCTGGAGTGACACCAGAAACTAAGTCAATTATTAAAATCAATTATTTTTATGTTCAACTTTTGGCATCATCCTTGGTGATAGAATTCTACTCATTAGAAAGTTTATACCCATCTCTGACACATTCTGAGAGATCCATTATGCCCCTTTTCATATAGTCTAGTGAGGTACATCTCAGGTCATTTATGTCCACATGGACTATTGTATTGGCACCTGGGGTCCAGTGACTTGAGTACATTTTGTTATTGTGGATCCTGGCTCTAGAGAGGCAAATGACCATTATTTTCTACTTGTTTAGTCTGGCGAGTGGGGCATCTGTGTGATGTGCTATGGAGTCCCCATTGACAAGAGTATTTGATAAAGTATATGCTTGCCTTGTAGGCTTTGCTGTTGGGGGACCATTGGGTATAGGCTTATGTGAGATATTTCTTGTTGCTGTTGGTGTTTATTTAAGTGGATAGGAAATAGGAAATTCACCCTGGGGATCACCTCTGTGGCTCTGGCTCGACAGTGGCACAGGAAAATAATTTTCTTGGGTGGCAAAAGCCAGGGTACCTTTTTGGCTGGGCTTGTATAGGCCCCAGGGCTGATAGCCTAGTACCTACCTATGAACCTATGATTGCTGAGGAGCAGTGTTGCCATTTGATGGCTTTGGAAGGGATTGCTGTGGAGCAGTATTGTCATGGCCCACAGTTCTTCTATTTATTCAGAATGGTACCTCACAGTTCTGTTTGTCCAGCAATTCCCTATCGTTGCTGGTCTTCTTCCTGATCATCTTGAAATTCCAGCACTGGTCTCTGATTCAGGTCCAAAGTACTTGTGATTCTATAGTCAATTCCAGGGCTTTTTTCTGTCACTTGGGCATTTTTCTTTGGAACAATTCAAAGGCTTTCCTTGGTAAGGTCTCTCTAGGGGATTTATTATTGTCAGAAGAATGGGAAGCAGAGTCCCCATTAGCTTGCCGTCATCCTCTTTGATAGAGAAATGTTATTTCATCATTCCAAAAATGTATTTGGTCTTCCAGGAAAATATTCTAAAGATAGCTGGATATAGCAGCTTGAAACTTGCATCTGCCTCTCAACATCCCCCAGTTGCTGGGATAAACTTATCTTTGGCTAGTGTACACTTAATAATCATTTCCAAACTTTGGTATCCTCAGTATTTAATACTTTCTCTTCTGCCACCATTTTGTTAGGAGCAGCTCTTTCTGCTAATATGATTGCAAGTCCCTGAATTCCTTTTGGCTATTTTCTGGACCTACTGTCTCAGGTTGGAATAAAACTTTACTGCTAGGGAGTTTTCCAAGCAGTTACATATTGCAGAAAGCTTTCATGTTTAGGTACAGTAATATATACTCAGTGTATCATTTTATTTGTAAAGAAACCCACGCTGAGTATTTGTTACTGTTCTGCCAAATCCTGTCTCTTCATCAAGCTTCTGTGGTGGATGTTCTTTTAAGTTTGATAGGTATATAATTTTATTTATGTTAGGTATTTCTTTTTTCCTGAATTACATGTTGTGCTTGTTTCTGCATGTGAATGAACTTAGCAGTGCATTGGCTGAATGTTCCCTCCTAACTTAGCTTTCAACATCATGATGTTGCCAACATGAGGTGCGTGTATGCTGAAGTGTTGGAATGAATGATAATCCAAGACTGTGCTGAACTAGGGATATCTGAGAATGAAATCCAAATGGTGACCCACTGCAGATGGCTTTCTTATAGATCAGTTGGTATAGTGAGTGCAAACATGTTCATCTACTATTCCATGCATATGAAATTTACACATTTCAGAACTGCTAACTTAGCTATGTTTCACCTGTACAACATGTAGTGGACCTAACTGATATGGATTATTATGATGAGTCATTTACTGATAGTTACATTGTTTAAATTAAATGCTGTTTTTTTTCTTCTTGTGTAATTTATTACAGTGAAGTGAAGCTGACAGTGGCCTCGTTCCTCTCAGACCGAATTGTTGATGAAATTTTAGAAGCACTTTCAAGCACCCAACATAAACTGGTAAGAGAGTTCATTTTATCTTATGTTTATGAAGCATATATTCATAGTACTGCTTTCTATGTATGAACGTGTTATTAGCCTCTGCCGTGTACCTTTCTTTATGAACAGAATTTTGTATCTTGTAAGTTGTTAGGATATATTTTTGAGTATAATGCCCACCTTTTCAGAGTACCCCCTCCACAAACACCCATACTACATTGTCTTTGCTGCTGTCTATGGAGGAAACCCATTTACTTATTCCATGTTATGTGCAGTCACATGGCTCAAGAGATTAATGTGTAGCCAATTATTGGATTGGAAAATGGGTATTAGGTGAAAACATTCAAGGCTCATGTGTGACAAGGAGTAGCAGAAGTAGAACACCTCTAAGATTTAGGGACAGTAAGTTGAAAAGCCGTAGTGGTGCAGCGGTTAGCGTTGTCGCCTCACAGCAAGAAGTTCTCCCATTCGATTCTTGGCTGGAGCGCCTTCTGTGTGGAGTCTGCATGTCCTCCCCGTGGTCGAGTGACATCAGACATACAAGTAGTTGCGAGCATGAATGGGTGTGCTTTCATTGAAGGTTGGGCATCGGGCTGGCAACTCGGCACCGTGAAAATCCACTGCCAATCATGAGCAGACTGGAGTTCCGCTGTGGCAACCCCTAACTGGGAAAAGCCGAAAGTATTTTTTAAATTGAAAAGTTGAAATTAAATATGAACTTAATTTAAAGGGCTCAGTTAGGATTACAAATGGTAATGGTCACCCCAAAAGGAAAGCAGAAGGAAGAATAGTAACATTGACAGCAAGTGAGCAGGACAAGGAAAAAGTGCATGGTTCTGTACCTTAGTGTGTGGGAGGGAGGACCAGGAGGGCTTAAAAATAGGAAGTAGATAACACCATCTGAAATGAGGAGGGAGAAGAGAATATTAATAACAATGAATGTCAAGGGAACTGGAGAAGGAGGCAAAGGTGGAATGTTAACAGATGAGAGGAGAAAAAGAGAGAGAGAGAGCGCTGTACGGATTACTACAGGAAAATATTATGGTTGGAGGACACTGAAAGTAAATAGAACTAGATACCCTAAAGTGAACGGAAAGTAAAAAAGTGTAATGCAAGACATGTTAAGTCACTATAAAAAATAAAGCTGAAGTGATCGAGTTAGGTTTATAACAAATTGTTCACCTTTTTGTATGTAGTTAAGCTCAGCTTTACAACTTTGCTAGAACATGTCAGACTTGCTGATTGAAGTGGTAGCTTCACAGGTTTGTTGTGCATGTGCATTTTTTTTTTTACCAGTGGACCATTTGTGCACAGAAAAAATTGCATGATGGAAAAGCAAACAGTTAAGATGAGGGAGCTTGGGAAATGTGAAATAGGACTGTAGTGAATGGTTTAATTATTTATTTATTGAGATTTGTTTATTGGGAAAGTCTGACTGGGCAGAAAAGCTCCAAATTATTACAGAACATTTTACGAACAATCATTTTCCAAACTTGAAAAGTAAAACAAAAACATCTGCAATTTAAATAATTACAGCAAATTAGACATAATATAAAAAACATTGGGTAAGAATTGATACAGGGTAAATGACAAATTATATTTTAACAAAAGTTGCAGTGTGGTTTGCAGCCCGCTTTGATCTTTCAGAATTGCTTCATATGATGGCAACTTGAAAAATTCAAGTTTTGGTTAGTGCCTGCATGCTTCGTGGCTATCAGTGAGGCATGTACATGCTCAGAACACACTCTTCATGTGACAGAGTGTGGGCCGTAGAGCCAAGGCAGTGCAGGAGATCTGCTGTGCATACCTCACCCACCAGGACAGTTTGTCAGCCAAACATGGACGAAAAGCCTGAGTCGGAAGGAGTACTGCAGCCACTGTGTACTACCTTGAATAGCATCAAAGTGATGCACAGAGTGAGAATCAGGAAAGGATCATCAGTTACTGCAATACCTGGGATGGCATTAATTCAGGGTAGTGCAGAAAAGATTGGGAATCTTGCATTTAACAAGAACGGTGATCTGTTGTTGCATAGTATGACATTAGGAATGATCACCTGCTACCCCACCAGGGAGCAGAGGCAGCAGCCAGACTGTGTGGAGAAAGGTGTAGTGGCTTAACTTAAATATATGTACACACGCACATATTTGTGTGTGCACATACACATATATAGGCTTCCCTATACCTTGTCAGAGCTCTTTCCAGTCAAGTTCAACTCCCTGATCACTGTTTGCCATAGGTAATGACTACTGTTGCAGTTTCTAGGTGTGTGCCAGCAATTATTACTTTGTTTTTAGTATTTCTTCTTTTTTCACAATATAGTTGCATATATAAAGTTGGACAGGGTGTGTGTTTTTTTTTTTATTTTATTTTTATTTTTTTATTTAACATTTGTTGACCGGGAAAGTCCGACTAGGTTCCACAGATCCTGTTTTCAGCAGAGGCCCGGGGAGAAATGCTCCAGAAGCATGTCTTTAGAATGTGGGAGGAAACCGGAGCACCCGGAGGAAACCCACGCGAATGCAGGGAGAACATGCAAACTCCACACAGAAGGCACCCCAGCCGAGAATCGAACCAGAGAACCTCTTGCTGTGAGGCGACAGCATTAACTGCTGCACCACTACGCCGCCCGCTCCTCACCTACGTTTTTGCATGTAGGTGAGGAGGCTTGCCCTCCGCAAAAAAAAAAAAAAAAAAAAAAAGAGAAGAAAAGAAAAAGAAAAACACTTATTTTCAAAATTTTTGACCTAAATGCACAGACCACATCAGGGGCTAATCTGTGAAGTGCACATATGTATGCATATATCTATGTATGTATGTATAATTCATGTGTGTGTGCACATATATATTTTTTGTGCGTGTGTTGTGTATGTATATAATATACAAAGATAAAAACACACACATACATGCTCATTATTTCTTTGCTACATAAAGGAAGCATGTCTTCTGACTTATTACTAGATCCATAGCATTGCACCTGCCCATCTCAAAAATCTTCAAGTGATGCGTCTGCAAGCAAGAAACTAGATTTTTTTAGGCTCATGGAAAATCCTCTATTTCAAACAAGTTGAATTCCACTGCACTTTAGCTGTATAGATATATCCTTTGTGGAACTTACTAATGTCTTCTGAATAAAATCGGTGACAGTGATATAATGTACACTTTTTCTTTTCCAAACCTGATAATGTTCTGATGTGGTCCTTTTCATTCTTCCTCAACTTATGGGTTCAGTTCCGATTTGGACGCATGTATAAGACTTCGGATCCAACTCTCAAGCTCCTCCCTCTACCCACAATGCCCTACTCCATCCCCATTGCCTCAGATCTCATTTGCCACTATTGCAAACAGATGCAGGTTCCACTCTCACGATTATACTGATGTTCATCGTGTTTCACTGTTGCAGTCATTACAGTTGGGTTATCCTGCTGTTATCTTGCTAGCAGGCTACCCGCAGTTGGCCGGAATTCCAAAGTCTTGGTTCGGCATCGGTTGCTGTCGCCTCTTCCCTGACATCAGTGCACCAGGGGTATAAACGATGTAGCCGATGCCATTTTCTTCAGTCTTTCTTGCTGCGCGGTGCCCGAAGCAAAAGCAGTTCGCAAGTGCCGGTCGGCCGACTCCTGAGATTTTCGAAATTGAATTTCAGATCCGAAGTCTTCTATAAAGCTAAGTACCCCGTTGGGAAAACTTTTTTCTTGCTCCAGACCGATGTCAGAAAAAGTTAACAATTGTATTTCTTGTGGGAAGCAAATACCTCATAAGGATTTTCACTCTTACTGTATTCCTTGCCTAGGCCCTGACCACAGCGTTGCTAGTTGTCGGTTTTATTAGATTTAACTAACGCACTATTAAGCATCGGTACGATTTTGCTTTTCATTATTTTGGCCGAAGGTTTAACTACATAATGCTGTCAGAACAGCCGACGACCGGAGTTCATAAAAAGCGCAAGGAAAAAGAAAAGGACAGGCATCCGAGGTCCAAAACCAACGATGAAGCCTCTTCTAGGCCAGTCGCCGGTTCTCAGTGAGGCGCTTTCGCAGCCCCTGACACCCGCTACCTCAGAGCCACAGGCCACCTCCGACTCCCACGTGGAGACAGCTAGGCCTCTGGATACTCAAGGTATTGGGCCTTCGGAAACTAATCTCTCAGATGGGTCCGGAGCCGCTGAGCAGGCATCGGCTTCTGAGGGTGTTTTCAGACCTACACAGCTTTATATCAAGCCAACTTCAGCATGAAAGACTAGAACAGTTTTAAAGACAAAGAAACCAGTACAGCACTCTCCAGGACAGACTTCCATGCCTAAGAAACAGATGCTCAAAATGGCCGAAGACCTAATTCTTTGATCAGGGGTTCCCAGCCCCCTCCTGATAAGAGGCCTAGGCAAGACACTGAATATGATTCCTCTGATGAGGTTTCCATTTCTTCTGACTCCTCTTCAGAACAGGGATACTCTCTATCCTCCCTATGAGGATTCTGATGCTGAAGAATATATTCCTTCAGCTTCTCCGGAGGGTTACTCATTTGGGGAAACCTTGCATACCATGAGGGAGCATTTCCACTGGGAGAGCCAAGATTATTCTGATTCTAAGAAAAGGCTCAGAGACTTTCTTTTACTACCTCAGCACAGACCTCTTGCTATTCCTCCCGTTCTAGATATTGTAGATGATGTATTTTCAGAGTCTGGCCTGTCTCCCGACTCTTTACCTCCTGCACCTGTTAAGCCAGACAGATACTACAGGGTTCCAGATTCTCATAAATTTCTATATAAAAACCCTGCAGCTGACCCAGAAACTATTTCACAGGGTCCCAAAGGGGTCAAGGCTGCTACTGCAAAAAACCCTGACCCCTCAGATAGAGATTCTAGGGCGCTGGACAGATGGGGCAAAAAAGTTTACACTTCTGCTACCTTGGCTGTAAGGGCTTTAAATTGTCAATTTCATATGCTTAAATATCAGCAGTATTTAATGTCTCTGTTAAAACAGAAAATGTTAACAAATTCTGAATGTGCTGAGAACAAGGAATTGCAGGATTTATTGCATGCAGCTGAGCAAGTGGGAAAACATACTTTGCAATGTGGTTATGATTCACTGGAGGCCTCTTGCAGGGCCGCTGTAACAGGCTCTGTTATTAGAAGGCATGCTTGGTTAAAGGAACAGACTCTGCCTGATCATGTTAAAGCAAAATTATTGGATTCTCCATTACAGCATGATACTTTGTTTGGTGTTAAGGCAGAAGAGGTGTTAAAGAAAATGGAGGATAAAGCTAAATCTATACAGACAGTGAAGGATTTCTTACAGGTGCGGCCACCCAGATTTAGCAGGAATGGGCCTTCTAAAAATTGGTCCTTTCCCATGTCAGACAGGCCACAAAGAGGCAGATACAGATGCCCTAGAGGCAGACAACAGCCCCAGGGCTCATACAGGCCCAAACAGTGGGGTGCTTCTACCTCCAAAAGCAGAGAAGACAAAACACAACCATATAGGAAGCAGTCCCAATGACTTCCCTCTGCCATTGCAAAGCATTTTTCTTCTGGCAGCACCCTTGCCCCCCACTTTTTTCACAAAATTGGCTCATGATTACCCAAGACAAATGGGTCTTAAATATAGTCTCTTAGGGCTACAGGTCCCACTTTCACACCCTTCCAAAGGCAAAAGGTATGCCAGACCTACCACACAATCAATGGGTAGAGGCACAAAACCAAGTTTCATCTCTCATGGACATGAGGGCTATTCAGCCAGTGCCACAACAAGAGCAGGAACAAGGATTTTACTCAAGACTTTTCTTAGTACCAAGAAAGGACAAAGCATGGAGACCGATTCTGGACCTGTCTATTCTAAATACTTTTCTGGATGTTGCGAAATTCAAAATGTTGACTCTGCAGCAGCTTCTGCCCATGCTGGGCAAAAAGGCTTGGCTTGTAACTTTGGACCTCAAAGAGGCATACCTGCATGTCCCAATCAGACAATCTTGCAGAAGATACCTCAGAATCATAGCTGGCTCAATGCACTACCAATTCTCTGCACTGCCCTTTGGCTTATCTACTGTGCCCAGGGTCTTCAGAAAATGCCTGGCACCAGTAATTGCATTTTTCAGACAAAGAGGAATTCAAATATACCCCTACTTGGACAACTGCCTTATTCAAGCAGAGACCAAAGACATTCTACTAAAGCATCTGGCATTTGTAAAAAGATTACTAATTTGCCTAGGGTACACAGTAAATGAAAAGAAATCAAAACTAGTACCCTCTCAAGAGATAATATTCCTGGGTGCAAGCTTAAATACAACTGCCCAAATGGCTTATCTCACGCCAGACAAACAAAGGCAACTGACTTCTTACTTTGAAAACATGGCAACAAAGACCCAGTTATCTGCAAGAAAAATTCTGCAGGCTCTGGGCTACATGGCCTCCTGCATTCTGCTAATTCCATATGCAAGACTGTATATGAGGAAACTGCAGAGGTACCTAAAAAGTGTTTGGACTCAACATTACCACAGCCTGGAATCATTAATTTCACTCATTCCTTGCCTGCAACAGAAGTTTCGATGGTGGGCACAGGCCTGTCACCACAACAAGGGACAGCCATTCACGTTACCCACAGCCAGGCAAACACTAACAACAGATGCATCAGATTATGCCCGGGGGGCCCACATGGCAGGAAAATGTATTCAGGGCACATGGTCTCCAAGCCAAAGGCATCTACACATCAATCAAAAAGAGATGCTAGCTGCACAAAATGCCCTGACAGACTTCAAGGACCTACTTCATCCAGGATAGCTGCTGATAAAGATAGACAACACCACAGTCATGTGGTACATAAACAGGGGGGCACACATTCCTACCCTCTCTGCAGACAAGCCATGATTTTGTGTAACACAGCATTGACTTACCAAGTACACCTGCTAGCACAATTCCTGCCAGGAAAAACAAATGCTCTGGCAGACGAACTAAGCAGAAACCTCATGGACGCTCACTAGTGGAAACTAGATTCACAAATCTTCAGCATGATAACAAGAAAATGGGGACGCCCAGACATAGATCTTTTTGCCTCCCCTCACAACTGCCAACTTCAGAGATTCTGCACAAGGACTTATCACAAACAAGCATGGAAAGTGGATGCTCTGTCATTCAGATGGAACAACCTTACAGTATATGTCTTTCCTCCACTGCCTCTCCTCCCCAAGGTACTCCTAAAGGTCAGACAAGAGAAGCCACAAGTTATTCTGATTGCCCCGGATTGGCCACACCAACACTGGTACCCAATCCTAAGGAGCTTGTCCCAAGGCCCAGCCTGGACATTGCCTCAAATTCCTCATTTACTGACCCAACAAAACAATCAGATCCTGCACAGCCAACTCAGAACTCTAAATCTAGCTGCATGGCGGATACTGCAATCATTCAGAATACACCTCTCTCTAAAGCGGTTATGGATGTCATTTTGGAGGCCAGGAGGCCCAGCACCAAAGAATCTTATGCAGAAAAATGGAAGAGATTCTGTGCTTGGAACCAGGCACAAGGAATTGACACGCTTCTTCCAAATATTCCTCAGATTGACAATATCTGACTGAAATGCTAGACAAAGGCCTATCCTTCTAATCAATTAAGATCCATGCCTCTGCCGTTTCAGCTCATTACAATACAGACCTGCCTATTTTTTCATATCCATTGCTTAGGAAGTTCCTCAGAGGGGCCAAAAACTTAAGACCTCTGAGGAGAGCACCAATACCTGCATGGGACCTCAATTTTGTCTTGGAAAATCTCACACTGCCGCCTTTTGAGCGAGCCAATACAACTGAGATAAAATTCTTATCATGGAAAACAGCTCTGCTCCTAGCAATAACTTCATCAAGAAGAGTCTCAGAGTTACAGGCACTAATGGCTGTGGAACCTTTTATTATCTTCCATCCGGACAGGGTTTTTCTAAGGACAAACCCAACATTTATGCCTAACTGTGGCTCTTAACCAAACCATACATTTGCCTACTTTTTACCCAAACCCACAGAATAAAGGGGAGAGACTTCTGCATTCTTTGGACATACACAGACAGCTACGCTTTTACTTGGACACAACTAAAGCTTTCAGAAAGACTGAAAAACTTTTAGTGGCATATGCTGCAGGATCACAAGGAAAGGCTATCTCAAAGCAGACCGTTTCAAAATGGATAGGACACTGCATTAGTTTCTGGTATTCACAACATGGTAAATCAGTGCCTAAGGGCATTACACCACATTCTACCAGGGCAGCAGCCACCTCAGCAGCCTTCCTCAGAGGAGTACCAACCAAGGATATTTTGGAGGCTACAACTTGGACTTCAGTGCACACTTTTACCAAGCACTATCACTTGTTTCTTTACCCTAAATCCAGAGCAGGCTTTGCCACTGCAGTCTTGTAGGGCCTTAGCCACTCCTAATTCTATTTAGATGCAGCCGCCCAAACTCAGCTTTGGGATTCAACCCAAGTGTAATGACTGCAACAGTGAAACACGATAAACATAGTACAGTTGTGTACCTACCATAAATGTAGATGTTCAAGTGTATTCACTGTTGCAGTCCAGGTTACCCACCCACCCTCCCCCTTTCTTTGCTGGGACTTATCTGTACTTCTCTATCCTATACAACCTATGTGGTGTATTTGCTTTTAGATGAAGATATTGTTTATTTTAGTGCATGCTTTTATTAGCAATGTTTTTTTAGCCTACCCTTTTGGGGGCACCTGACATCTGGGGCAAGAAAAACTGAAGAAAATGGCGTCGGCTGCATCTTTTATACCCCTGGCGCACTGACGTCAGGGAAGAGGCGACAGCAACTGATGCCGGACCAAGACTTTGGAATTCAGGCCAACTGCGGGTAGCCTGCCAGCAGGATAACAGCAGGATAACCCAAGTGTAATGACTGCAACAGAGAATACACTTGAACATCTACATTTATGATAGGTACAGAACTGTACTTTTCATTGTGAGTTATTCATGAATTTTATTCCAATATATATTTCCCTTTTTACTTTTTCTAATATTTTGACCTCCCTCTAGTTTTTTGCTGGTCGTTAGGAAAATCTTTTTTCCCTTTTTCATACTATTTTTTTATAGAAATTGTTGCTAACAGTTCTGGTAATTTCTCCTTACCCTTCCCTTTAGGATATTTCTAATTATTACCACTGCCGGTAATTTTTTTTTTCCTTGTAAGTGTACTTTTCTTGTTAAAAAAAGTTGCTATTCCCTTTTGTGCTATTGTTCTTATGGTGTTTGTCCTCACTTTTCTGTAACCATGTTGGACAAACTAACAGATTTTAAAAAAATGCTTGTATTTTGGGCATAAGATCTCTAACTCAGATGCCCACAAGGAGTGCATTTATTGCCTTGGAGCTGGTCACTTGGATAGGCCTTGTAGAATTTGTTCTACATTCAATCTTAGAGCCCTGGCAGAAGGAATAAACTAATTTTAAAGGATCTTCTTCTGTCTGCTTCTTCATCAGGGGCTCAAACCTCCTCAAAAATTAGTAAATCTGCTCCTTTGGAGCACCGCAAATGCTGTCTGTTGAAGTCCCCTAGGTCTTCATCGGAGCCACCTTCCTCCAGGAAAATC